>NW_026555776.1:0-50157 GCF_029017545.1 Prosopis cineraria | reverse complement strand
TGAAATTTTTGATGACAATGTGGTATTTTGATTTCTTTGGATGTGGAATGAATAGATACAAGTGAAGGATCGCGTTTTAGAATGAAGCATGCACGCGTAATTTAGACTTCTTTATTATGCCACGCACTATGGCTAGTGATATCTGCACCTTAGTGCATAGCACATAAAATGAAATGATAAGTACATGTCCAGCTCATGAAAACAAGAGGAAAGGAAAAGAAACATGAATAAAGAGGAGAAGAAGGAAGATCCCTATTAGGGCATCAAGTCTTAAAGCATAGGGAGAAGTTTTCAACCGATAGCATATCGGGTAAGTTTCATACCACCCTTAACTTTGATTCTACACTAATTTCTCTTAGTTTAAGTTATAGAGAAATTGAATCAAGGAATTTAAAGGGGTTTGTTTCTTACCCTTTTGTAATGAAAAGGTTCATGTGAGTTGAATTAAGATTTTGAAACTAGTTTGAGGTTAAATGATAAAGCTTTAAGTCTGTAATCTTATATTAGCCCTAAACTAAAGGAGAATAAGAGGGAAGTTATGAAAGAGGAGAATTAGGATTGATTGAAATGATAGAAAGTGGTACATGAATGGTGATGAACTTACTTGACCAAGTGGAAGAGAATGAATGGCTAAATACGTTTTGAGTAATAATTAGTGCTTAGGGTCAATTAGATTAATTGACTAAATAGTACTAATTGTGTGTAGATTGCTGTGTCACGTGTGTAGTTAAGAAAGGAATCATGTGGAGAAGCATTAGTTGTTGTGAAAATCTATAGGTAACCTTTCTTGTGATAGAAGGGTTAAAGTAACTAATGTGGCTTGTTACTTAACCCTCAAAATAAAACTAAATTAACCTTAATATAATATAAGGCCAACCTAGGTCATCTCATAAGAAATGGTTTTAGCTCAACTAATTGAGGTTATCTAATGGAATAAATCATTTAATGAATTGGAAGTTTGGTTAACTAATTACTTACCTAGTTACCTAAATGATAAGTAATTAAAATGCTAGCTAAAGTGAATGGAGTGGACTTCTTTTTTTCAAGAATATAGAACCCTAGAAATTTTTTAATTTTGGAATCATTATCCTCTTGTGATTAAGCTAAATTAAGCTTTTCTTTCCTCTTAAACAAAGCTGTCTTGACCTATGAAGACTATCCTAAGCCAATTAACCTAATTAGCTAATTTCTCAAGGTCTTAGATTAAAGTCCCTAGTTCAATTAATCAATTAGTGCAAAAATTTGTTAAGTGCATCACTCAAATTCTCCTCTCAAATGCCATGGCAAAATCAATAAAGTGAGGAATCATAAGATTATGTTAAGCTACTCAACAACGCAAGCATTAACATCATAAGATTATGCAACATCAACACATGTAATTCACTAAATGAAAAACACAAGACTATGTGGTAAACATAAAGTGGCCAAAATCATCAAGGCAACAAAAGGAAGAAATTAACCAACACAATCATCTTCTCTTTACATCAAGATCAAATTCAAATTAGAATTTACAAGCTATGATGATTAAACTCTAGACAAAGATATCCAATCATCTAGTAAAAAGAGAAGAGAATAGAAAACAAAAGAAACTTAGCTAATTAAAGCTTTAGATTCATCCTCCATCTTCATCTCTCTAGGAATCCAAGAAACTTAGCCAACTATCTTCATGTTCAAGAACCTTAGGAGAATTACCTCTTGGCCAAAATCCATGGAAGCTTGGATGAAGAAATTAAGTTTAGATCCTTATGAGAATGGAAACTATGGGATGAGCAAGGAGATATATGAAGAATGGTGTAGGTTTTATGGAGGTTTGGTGGCTGGAAATGGAGATTAGGTGTTGGAAAAATGAAGAAAGTAGAGAAAAAGTGGAGAAAATAAAGAATAAGATGAATTAAAGAAAGAGAATGGAAGGGATGAGTGAAAATGAGGTCGTGAATCTCAACTGTGTGGGGTTATGGGATGTTCTTAATGTGTTGGCATTAATTGAACACTAAATAAACTAAAAGAAAAAAAATAAAATGGGATTTTGGGGCCTTATCACACTTGTTAGGTGGTACCCTCCTATTGGCTTGTAGATGATTCCAATGTGTGTCAAATTAATCTCATGTTTTATCCACATTTTAAGCTAATCAAAACCACCAAATAGTGGCCCATACACATCCAAACTCATCAACTTTGACCTCATGGACTTTTGACATTATTTGCCCAATTGATGCACAAGTCACATGTTACTTATGTAATAAAAATCACATAATTCAGTTAAATAACATGTGATATTATAAAATCTAATTAACATTTAGAATTAAATTCATATTTAGAAGGAATAATTTATTAAAATAACTAAGTTCTTAGGTACACACAATTATATAAAAATTTTCACACAAATACAAACCAAAAGCTAGGTCAAACTATGATACTTAAGAAAGTGTTGAGTTTCTATTTTATTACTCCAAAAGTAAAATGAATTTGTAAAATCTAAGTTGACTATACTTCTTCTAGACTTAAAATAAATTTTTTTAATTTTTCTTGTACATTTTCTCAAAAGTTCATTTTTAGGCCAAAATACCCTTAGTGTACAAAAACTAGACACTTAGGCAAATTTTCAAATCTAATGCAATGTATGTTTAGCTAATAAAACCTTAATAAAATCCTAATTGACACAGAAAAGTGTGCAATAAATGTGTTCTATTAGTACCCAAATAACTTTCTCTATGTGATTATCTATTATAACTATCTAGGAGTATGAATGCTGTAACTTTCCTTATATGTCCACTTAATATAAGAGAAGATTACAGTGTTACCACAAAACTCACAACAATCAGTAAATAAATGGTTTGAAAAGCTTGGGCCAAAGACTTATTTTACAAATCCATCCAAAATCACAATACAATTAAAGAAAAACACAGCAGAAGCAATATGCATATTAGTCTAACAAGTAGTAGACATAACCTCATTCCAATGCATGCATTTTCATCATAAAATTAAGTCGAGATTTAGTTTGTGTACTGTGGCATACAACGCAAAGTCACATGCGCAAATTTTCTATGTCATGCATGGAGGCATGTGACACAATGCACCTCGGCGTGCTTGTTTGATTTTTTGCTGTCATTTTGACAATAAAAATGACAAACTTTTAGTATGCACCGTTTTTGAATACGATATCTAATTGGAACAATTCAAGTGCCCACACAAAGCTTAGCTTATATGTTAACTAATGAGATAGGTTTAGACATAATCTAATGGTCCAAGTTTTTGAAAAATTTATGCAACCAAGCACTTAAATCGATCCCTTTCACTCATTATATCTTACTAGGCCTTGAACTAAGTCTAAAAGGATCCAACATACTAAGAGACAATAATATATCACAATCATACTCATATATCAAAATTTGATCCTTCTACAACCAATTTCTACAATTTACTAACTTTACACACTTTGCCATTTCTTGGCATAACTTAGCCCACTTGGCTATTTCTCACTACATTCATACATATTCATGTTCACAATATAATTTTAGCCCTCAAAGTACTCATTTCATCATACTTTGTCCCTTGGCTTAAGATTCACTAACACACATTCATTTTGACACAATATTCTCAAATCATAGCCCCCTTGTTTCAATCAACATATAAACACATAATCGGGCTAGATTTCATAAAATCCTTATTCAAATCATGAATGCAACCCTATGGAAACTCATTTACACTAATATATAGAATCTCAATTTAGTTCATTACACAAACTTAAAGTACACGGCTTTACAACTTAAGCTGGTCCAGACTCTCTTCTCTTACCCTGATCACTACTTGGTCATGTAAACATATAACCACAGGGGCGAGATAAAAATCTTAGCAATAGAATAACTCATTCTTATTGACTATATCATGCAATAATATAGAAGTAAACATAATATATCATTAAACCTCATAATATAGCATTTATATCATGTATTTCATTTTATTCTCAACTTTTCATCAATCATATAGGATTTCATGTCATCTCAAAGCAGATCTTATCATATCACATAGTATGCTAGCATGATCACTACCAACCAAACCTCCAAATCACCTTGACATGAAACCATAGGCTCACTTTAGACTAACGTATACTCTTATTGGCCTTGAGCTCACCTGCAATAATAGAATCACCTAACCAAAGATGTTCTAACACACAACACAGACTATGGTTTCCCCTAATACACACAATGGGCATTGTTGACTCCAATACTGTATCACAAAGATACTAAGGAGTCTCTCATCTCTAATCCTATACCTCAATAAGCACTAAGGATATCTTCTCTAACACCACACCTTTCAAGGCACTAAGGAGAATTGTTTCCAATACCACACCCTATCAGGTACTAAGGAAACCTTTCCTACTAATAATAATAATAATAATAATAATAATCAATGTAACATCCTAAAACTTCAAATCTAGAAAAATGGATTAATTAAGGGATAAATTAGTTAAAAATATGATTAATTTATTTAATTATGTTTTTGGGTGGCTAATTAAATTTTTGGGTCATATTTGGCTCTAAATTAAGATAGGATAAAAGTTAGATCAAGTCGGGAAGCATCGGGGGTAGCAAAATCAAGTTGTTGCTCGCTGCACCATGAGCTGCGACTTACGTGGCATGCGCTGTGGTGCACAGCACAGCAGGCAACTTAAATTTTGGGAATTAGCTGAAAAAAAATCATATTTTATGGTGGGAAACCTAGAGCACAAAGGAGGCAACTTTGGGCACTGTTAGGGCATCAATTTGGAAGGATTTTGAAGATCATTTAAGCCTTCAAACTTTTAGGTAAGTTTCCTATCCTTCTCCTCTACCTTTTCATCTCATTTTTCATGGGATTTGGAAGAGTGAGAATTGGTCTGATTGGATTAAGCCACGAGTCAATGTTTTGAAGGTTTCTATTGACTCTAAAGGTTTAATTTAGGAGTATTGATCTTGGATATGTGGTAATATGAAGCTACTTTGTTGTTTGGTGGAAGTTGGATCAAGCTTTATCTTGATCATGGGGTTTTAAAGTGTAATAAGTTGAGATGTTGAGTTTTATGCTGTGATAAAGTTAGAAGGAGACTTGAAGGGATAAAGTGAACAAATTCTAATCTTGAAAAGTTTATTTGTTGAGAATTTGAATGAGAAGTAAGAGAATTGGGAGGTTATTATTAGTTAATGGTGCTTGTGTTAAATGAAAATTAACATATAGCACTTGTTAATGTAGATTGTGGTGTGGGAAGACTTACCTTGACACAAGAAGAGAATTAGTACCACGGCTAACCCTTTTAGTAACAAAAGGGTTGAGGTAACTAGATAATTTGCATTGTTTATTACCTTGTATAATTTATTCTCAAGTTGCTTTTCTTGATTTATTGAGTATATATGCATAAATTCTTTAAAGGTTAACTATTTAGAAAAGTGGAGTATTGGTTTGTAAAATTCTATATTTTTAAAGTAAATGGAAAGATTTTGTTATACTTGCTTGAAAAGTTATTTATGCATGGTCATGTGGAGATATATAGTAAAATGTGGCATATTAGAGGGTGGGAGGTCACCCTAGTGGAGATAGTGAAGATTAACTCCATATGGCATTACTAGCACCTCAGGACATCAGATGTAGCATTTACTCTCCTTAGTGCTCAAAAATGGGTGCGGTGCTAGAGACTTACTCTCCTTAGTACCCAAAAGGGTGCGGAGTTGGAGACTATGCTCCTTAGCATTCGTAGGATGCAGTGTTGGAGTAACGACACCCCAATTACTTGTAATAGGGGAAACAGTAGTTCAGAAGTGGTTTAGGAGACCTTGGCCAGGTAGTCCTACTATGGATGGTGAGCTTGGGGACTATACATGTGGTTTGGTTCTGTGAAATAGCCTACTAGGTTGATCGGGAGTATTGGACGACTGGATGGTTAGGGATCATGCATGCAAATTTGTGGTGATATTATATGATGTGATTATGTTACTCATTTTAATACTTGTTTATAACTTGGCTTATTAATCAATAATATAGATTATCTTAGTTACTGAGATTTTTATCTCACCCCGTGGATTATCATTTTACAGGTGCTACCAGTGAGACTGAGCCAGGGAGGGAATCGGGTAGGGGCAAGCATATCTGCTACACTCTTTGTAAAGCCTGATTTTGGTTTGAGTGGTGTACATAATCTTGTTATGATATTATATGTTGCCAACTAGGAATGCATATCATTTTGATTGGTTGTACTTGTTTCATACTATGTTGTTTTGTATTTTAGCCCAAAATGGTATGTGATGTGAATATGTGAGAATTTTTATGGTGATAGGCTAAAATACTAATACAAGTGCAAGGAATGTTTTATTTAAGTGGTGATAATGTATTGGTAGTGTATTATATGGCGCTAGAGGCCAAATAGTGCTAGTAGTGCTAATTGTGCATTTTGGCCATATTGGGTAAAATGGCCATTGAGTGGCTAAATTTTGTGTTTGGTATGTTTTTGTGTGTTTAATTGGTCACTCAAGTGTATTTTGGTCCATTGGACTTGGTTCAAGCCTCACAATGGGTTAATGGTATTAGTTATGAGTTTTGGGCACTTGGATGGTTGAAATTTTCTTTGAAAAACTAACTTTTCCATTCAAGTGTCTAAAATTCTCATACAGTACTGGATTGTAACAAAAATTGTGCCATTAGTTAGCTTATTAAATAAGCTTCGCGTGGGCACTTGAATCACTCCAATCAGACATCGAATGTGAAAATGGCGCTTGTTCGAAGTTCGTCTAGAAAAGCTGTCATGACAGCATTACTGTCATAGACAGGTACGCCGTGGCGCATTTTGCGCAAGCCGCGACACATGGTACAGTGAGAAAACATGGCATTCTGTGCTGCAAGCCGTGGCACACAGACTACGAGCCGCGATGCATGGACCAATACACTTAAAAATGACATTTTTGGCCCTGTTTTGAAGTAGTTTGCTTCCTAAAACTTTTTCATGCTTCCAATGCCTATATAAATCATTAAGTTTGAGCTCAAACTATCAATTTAAAAGGTTTTCATGGGATCCCAAATATTCTTCAATTATCTTTAAAAGAATATTAGTTTTAATCCTTTTATATATTGTGAGATTAGGAGCAAATCCTTGCTCCTAATTATGATTGGCTGTTATGATTGTGTGGTGAATTTTGGTAATGTCAAGGTGGACATTACATTTATCATTTCCTACACTTGGGTAAACTCTCCCCTCTATGATCATGCTTTTCCAAACCATTTAAGGTTCCCATTTACCATTTCACACTTTCTTACACATAACATATACAAATAATACTCCACATTACAAAACACACATTTCAATGCTTTATTTTAACCAAAAGCCATTTCACACGACAATCACTCAATGCTATAAAACATACTCAGTTTAAAACTGTTTCATACATTATATAGCATACTAACATATAGTTAAAATAAATAGTCAAATAAAGAAAGTTATTCGGTTACCTCAACACTTCTATCACTAGAAAGGTTACCTGTGGATTTCAACTATCACACAAGCTTATCTCAAGCTTCCTTCCTCTACTCATGTGTCCGATATGCCAATTTGAACACATTTGGCACATTTTAGTCATTTGGTCTATTTTGACCAAAAACTCATTGTTTACTACTTAAGGCTATATTCATCCATAAATTTTTTTCCATTTATCCATTCTAGATCTATAACTATCCAATTACTACTTTACATCACCTCAACCAGTCTTATTTTACTCAAATCAAAATTTTGCCCTAACGTTATCTCTCTAAGGGCTAAAATTGAGCCTACGGGTTTAAAGCTCTATCGTTCAGCTTTAAACCAGTCATAAAGCTTTAATTTAACTCCCAAGAACCTTTTTATTACTGTTGATCAAGAATCAAACCCCTCAAATTCCACCAATTCAATTTCCCTAAAAGTCATTTTCAGAGAAATTTGTGTAAAATGGAAGGTAAGAGTTTATACATAGCTTACTTGACAAGTTATCAATCCAAATCACCTTTCAATGACTTGAAATGGCTTGACTTAGCTTTTCAACCCTTCACCTCTCCTCTCTTGTGTGTTCCTTAAATTTTTACTTTTGAAAATCATCCAATTTCATGACCTAAGAAGTGATTTTTTGACCCATGTACTGCAGCGCATGTAGCATAAGCTGCGGCGCATGGCACAGTGAAATTTATTCTCACCATGCATACTTGCATTGACTCAAAATGCACTCTTCTCACCTATATCTGCTCATACAATACACCAACAAGTTAAATCATCAAAGAATCATCCAAATTTCTAATCCCATACTAATTACCATCCTCCCTCAATTAACTACTAAACTCGGGATTAAGAAATTCAGGATGTTACAAGTACTATTGCATGAAATTGTTTTAGAAAGTGCATAATTAACAAGTGAATATTTAACACATGAAATTGATTTCAAAGGAAATGAGTTTATGAAATTGCATGATTTGGTGACTATATATATATATATATATATGAATTTATATACAAACAAGTGGTTTGTATGTGAGTATGATCATAGGAGGGTGGGAGTTCGCCCGTAGGAAGAAGTAATGAAAAGTTCATATGGCATTATTCTCCTTAGTGCCCAATAGGGTGCGGGTGTTAGAGAATTTCATCTCCTTAGTGCCTATTAAGGTATGGTGTTAGAGATTATCTCCTTAGTACTCATGTGGGCTATGGTGTTAGAGATTTAAGCTTCTTAGCATTTGTGTGATATAGTGTTAGAGTAATGACACCTCAATCATTGTAAAATAAGGGGAAATAGTAGTTCAAAAGTAAGACATAACACCTTTGGTCCTGTAATTCTACCATTAAAGGTACGCTCAAGTCAATGTGTGTATGTTAGCCTAATATAAGCCTATGGTTTTAGTCGGGATGATATGAAGCTTAGGATGGTAGTTGATCATGCTAGTAGTCATGATTTATGGTGAAAATGGTTTTATAAAGTGAAAGTTATGATATATGTGCTATGTTCGACTATATTTATACTATACTTTCTTATAGTTACTTGTGATAGTTAATAGTAGTAAGTTATTTTATTACTAAGATTATTATCTCACCTCGTGGTTACATTTTTACATGTCAAAATAGTTAATCAGAGAAAGGAAAAGACACAAGGCCTATAGTAGCATTATTGCTGTGAATTTTTAAAACTTGTGTAGTGAATTTAATCCTTGTAAATGATTGAAGTTGTCATAGGATGTCATTTACATGTTTTGAACTATGATTTATAGTGATTTTGAGAATCTTAGGCTAGTATGTGTGAAAATATTATATGTGTATTGAATTATGTGATATGGGCTAATATTTAGTTGAGGATGTTTTGTGATTATATAAGTATTGATCAAGTGGTGAAATGTGTTAGTTTAGTGAAACTTAGCCCATTTGTGTGGAAAGTGGTGAAATGTGATTGAAGATTAAGATTGCTTTGTTTTTGTATATGAAAATGTTGATAATAGTGAACTTGTGGTAAAAATTGTGAAGTGAATAGCCAATTAGGTGCTTTATGTAAAGTTGTAAAAAAAAACCCCCTTTATTGTGTAACTAGGTGGTTAAATGGCCAAAACTTGATTTATGTATAGATATGTTATGATTATTGTTCAATCAGGTGTGAATCGTCCTTTTGGATTTAGGTAGCCTAGAACGATCTAATGAGACAAAGTATGTGATTTGAAGACTTCGATGTATGAAATTTTTTAGAAGAGTCACTTTTTGCACTCATGTGTCCAAATTTAGATCGGACTGTTAGATCATATCCAAACTTATCTCATTTGTTAGATTATGGCATAAGTTTCGTGTAGGGGCTTGAATCACTTTAATCAGTCATCGTATATGAAAACAACGCATGCTGAGAGTTCACCTCATCAAACTGTCATATGATAGTAAAATTCTATCATGTGGTACATGGCACAGAATAGGAGCCCGTGACTCTATACCACTTGCTGCGGTGCATTGCCCTTTTTCTATCCTAGTTTTTCTAGTTTTAAGACATATGTTTGAGGTAATGAATACAAGTATATGTCTTCCTTTGTGCATTGTTTAATATGTATTTGATTTCAAATGATTTCAATTTGGTATAGTGAAGTTGTGATCAAGTTAACCCCTCATTATACTAGTTTAGTGAAAAAGAGTACATTTTGGTATAGAGAGAGGTTATAGTCTGAACTTATAAAATAGTAACCATAGGGTGAGATAGAGTCTCAGCAACATAAATAATTCACAACTATCTATTTACAAGTAAAACTATAACAAGTATGTAAAGCAGGAATACAGAACATATGTTATAACACATATAATCATATATCAATTGTGTAGGATCATACTATCCATTTGAACCTCGCATCTACCTCCAACTAAGTCTGTAGGCTACACACTAGACCAATTCTATATAATTGATCCAAACTCACCTTCTATAGGAGAACTACTAGGCCAAAGGTGTTTTGTCCTACTTTCGAACTATAGATTCCCCTTATTACACAGATAATTGGGTGTCATATACTCTAATGCAGCATCATTCCATGTATTAAGGAGGTCATAATCATATAATGCCTACTCGGATGTCCCATGATAACAGTCCATCACATATTGTTGCATTGAATGTCCCATGTTATTATCCTAACCATGTGGATTTTAAATTTTACTCCGCCTAGGGTGAAGTTCCACCTCACTATCATGGTCAAATTCTCCTAATGCAGTTAATTATTATTATTACATTCTATCATAAAATGCTTGGTGTGCGTGTGTATGTGTGTGTGTCATTTCTCAAAATCATTTCCTTTTTCCTATTTTACTAGTTTTCTTTCATATAACATTTAATAATATGGGAATAGATGAATTTATCATAAAAATTCTAGTCTAATTATTAGGGATTATTTTTTATTATTAGGAGTTATTAGTATATATTATTTTTTCTTTAAACTTTGTGTATATGTACTAATTGTAACACATAATTTAGTATCAATGAGAAATATTATTCTCTCCTAAAATTCTGCATGGTATAAGAGCAATGACAATAAAATTTTAAAAATAATTTTTTTAAGGTTCCGGGTTATAGATTGAATATTGCATCCTATATAGTACCTTGGGTTTTTCATATGAGTACTAGTAGAGGCATTATTAACCTTTATCACCAACCCCATGAGCAAGAGGAGGCTCCAATTAACCAACCACAATAATGCCATGACCAACAATGGCATGTGTGACTCATATGTGCCCCCACAGTGTTTGTAACATCTTGAATTTTAATTTGAGAAGCTAATTTCTAATTAAAGGGTGAATAAGTAAATTAGTGGATTAATGTGGTAATCAAGATTTTGCATAGGAAATAAGTGTTTTGACTAGTTAGATTGTTAAATGGCTATGATTAGGTGGAAGAATGGCAGCTTGGAGTGAAGAATGTGATTTGCAGTGAGAAGTTTCTCACTGTGCCACTAGCCACAGTATGTGCATCATGCACCATAGGGCATGGCACATAATTGTGAATAATAATGCATGGCCTAGCTGACTAGAGTTGTCGCTACCCTAGAAAAATAATACAAAGCTACCCTAGTGTAGTAGTAGTAGTATGAACCTAAGTCATTCTTTTGAGGAGGCTTAGTTGGATAAGTTCAATTAAGATGTGTTACAAATTAAAGTAAGATTAAGACAGATTTAGAATTAAAACAATTTAAGTAAATAAACCTAATTGCTAAAATGAGTGAAGTTAGTGAGTGTAAACCTATTAAGAAGTAGAAACTCCTATGTGGATTAGGTCACCTATCCCTGTAAGATTTCAACCTAGCTAGTTTGGTCCTCTCTCTCTTTTCTTTGGGTTTAGTTACTTAGTTATATTAACTAATACTTAGCTAACACTTTAACTAACCTTAATTCAAGATTATAAAAGAGGATTAGCCACAGCCTAACTAGCATTAAGCATAACTAAAGTATTAAAAGAAAGAGTCAATTAGGTCAGGCACATACTAATGGGATCAACATGCTCAAAATTATGAATGTGAAAATATTCACATACATTCAAGTTGAATAGATCATGTCATGCAAGAAGACATGTTAATCTCATCAAGCTAAACTAAGATTATGGACAAAACTTGATAAGGCTGAAATAATGTGCTCAATATAACAAAACTTAAGTTGCAACAAGTATCTCTCAATCACATGAATCATCACTTAAAATCCTAAGATCAAAATGTCGTATAAATTTGTAATTTTAAAGAGAGAAAAGAAGAGAGAGAAATTTAAATCTACCTAGAAAGCAATACAACCTCAAGATTTCTTCCTCCACATAATAGCTCCTTCAAGAACCTAGCCTAACAAGTTAAAGCTTCATGTCCATGGCCGAATTCTCCATGAAATTACCTAAGGTTAGCTTAGCTTGATCCTTGTAAGGACTCTAGGTTATAGAGAGGAAGAGATTGATGTAATTTTTTTGAGATTTGGATAGTTAGAATGAGAGATATGGAGGAGAGAGAGTGAAAATATAGAGAGAGAAGTGAGAGAATTTGCTCAACTTGGAAGATGAAAACTAGGCAAATGAATTCAATGATATGAAAATTGAGCCAAGGAACCTTAAAATAAGTGTTTAGCCAAAATTATGATGGTGGACTTGATTAGCAAGTTGCCTCAAAACTAATTACAAGTGATTAGGACTAGTGAGGTTAAGGGTAAAATTGGTTACAAGTTAATTAGGGTGATAATTTCAATGTTGCTCTTACTATTTCTTCCATTCTCATATGTGCATGATCATAAAAACCTTGTATTCCCTTGCAAGCCTTAGAAAATCATGCCATTAACTTTAAGCTTTCAAACTAATTTTGCAACCATCTTAAACAAGACAAGCCAAGTTGATGTCAACTTTGATCCCTTGTGTGCAAATGCATGGAAAGCCTTACGTACTCCTCTCTAAGCCTAAGAAATCATACCCCTTGGTCTAGATTTAGGTCTAATTCATGCTCTCCAAGCTCTTCACCTATAAAGTGTAACATTTTGAATTCTTAATTCTTGCATTAATGCTAATTAAGGGGAATTGGTAATTTAATGTGAGATTAGGGTTTTGAATGGTGGAATGTTATTTTGACTCTTAGAATGTTGCATGGACAGATGAGAGTGAAAGAGTATCATTGTGAAGCAGAGCGTGTGAGCACGATGAAGAATTTCCTCATTACCCCACGCATCACAGCTAGTGCTAGATGAGCTATGACACATGTTGCAGAATTCTAATGGATAGGAAGTTGCTAGACTGCTTGGATATCCCATAATAACAGTCCCATAATATGCTGTATTGATTACCCATGGTAACAGCTCATATACTGCACCAAATGTCCCATGATATTAACCCGACCATATGGATTTTTCACTCACATATCTCCACACACACACATCCCTAAACATCCTAGGTGAACTCCCACCCCTTATGATCATGCTCTTTCACAATTATCATTATTTATCCACATTTCTACACATATACTTTCACATCATATATATATATATATCATTTGAAATCAAAGAACCTTTCAAATCTCATTTCCTAAACCATTGTACATGCTAAAACCATTTCAATAACAAATCATGCACAAAACTCTTAAAACAACAATTTTTCTCATTTGATATTTACTTCTACACAATTATAATAGTTAATAAACATAATAAACTATATGGTTACCTCAACCCTTCTGTTCGATAGAAAGATTTACCTATGTAACTTCCTTACTCGAATCTCTTTCCACTTATCTACTTGCCACACACTAGAATCTATACAAAATTGGCAACTTAAGTTAATTTCACTTATTAACAAAAAGTGCCAATTATTGCAATAACATACCTAATCACTACCAAATCCACATTTCACACTCAATTAACCATATTACCACTGATTACCCCTCATTTCAAGCTTTAACATTTCTAGCCAATTTCTCTCACTACTCTCTCTCTAGATTAGGACAATTCTTGCCTATAGCTTTAAAGCTTTATCATTCTGATTTAAACCAGTCACCAAGCACCAGTTAATTCTGAAGAACCTTTCTATTACTATTGGGTAAGAAATTAACTCCTTAAAACTCCTGAATTCAATTTTTCACTAGTTAAAACTAAGAGAGAATAGGGTAAAATTAGAGGTTAAGGCAATACGTGACTTACCTGATAAGTAACAGGTCAAAAACACCGTCTTTGCTCATGTTTATGATTTCCCTAGCAGATCTCCTACTCTTCTCCATGTCGAACCTCTTCTTTCATGCTCTCCTTTTTTTTTCATAAGCTGGCACATCCCTATTAATTTGATTTCTGCACTATCATCCCTTGCTGTGGTGCATGGCACAATAGGAAAATCCTTACTATGCTCACATGTTTGCTTTGAGATTTCACTCTTCCATTCATATCTATTCATATAACATTCCCATGGGTTAAAATAACACTTTATTACTCAAAACCCTAATCGCACATTAAATCACTAATCCATTCCTAATCAGTCATTAACGTAGGATTAAAAATTTAAGATGTTATAAGGGCTACCATTTTCAAGAGCAAGGATGACATTTCCAACCTTTACTTATCAAGTAAGCCTCGTACTTCCTTAACCTTAAATTCTACATTATTTTTTCTTAGTTTAAACTTGCGAGAAACTGAATTAAGTGATTTTAATGAGTTGATTTCTTACCCTATAGTACTAAAAAGGATCTCTGGAGTTTAAACTATAACTTTTTGATTGGTTTGAGTTTAAATGATAAAGCTTTAAAGCTGTAGGCTCAAATTGGTTGAATTTAGAAAGAGAAAATGGATGACAATTTAGGATAAGTGTGTTGATACTTGCAATAAGTGGTGATTGGGTGTAAAAGGTGGAAATAGACTTAGGATGGACTTAAATAAAGGAAGTGATCACATTTATATGCTAATTGTTGTAACTGGCACTTTTAGTCAATATGATAATTGACTCTACTTGCCAATTTTTTGTAGATTTTCACATGTGTGACATGTTGAAATAGTAAAAGGAACTTGAAGTAAAAGAGTGTAACACATGTAACCTTTCTTCAGAATAGAAAGGTTGAAATAACTATACAATTTATTATGTTTGTCAAATATTATAACTGTGCAGAAGTGAATGCAAAATATGATTTGTTGGCTTTAAGATTTATGGATGTAAATGTTTATAATGTGCATGATTTTAGCATCAAAGCCATTGAAATGAGGATTTGAAGCTTTACAACTTGATGAAAATAAGAGGGATGGGATGAAATAATGGAGAGGAGAATATTGGTTTGTGTTTTATGGTGATTTGAGTAACAACATTATGGAGAAAATAGGGTGGAAGGTGAAGAATAATGAAGAACAAGTGAGAAAAAATGAGACAGATGGAATGGAGTTGATATGAATGATGCAAAAAAAAAAGAATCTAATCTAAAAATAAGCTAAAAATGTTATGGAGAATGTTACGGTTTAGCTCTAAAAGATTAAAATATCAAAAAATAAAATATATTGCAAGTAGATCTAAGTCACATGAAAGAGGCTTGTAAGGTGGCATGCTTCTATAGATGATTCTAATATGTGTCAAGTTAATCCCATGCTTTATCCAAATTTAAAATAGATCTATTCCACCCAATAGATGCCCATGCATGTCCTACACAAATTAGATTTGGTTCCTTGAAGCTTTGACCTCATTTGCCTAGTTGATGCACAAGTCATATGTCACCTATATCACAAAATATACATAATTCAATTTAAAACACTTGACATCATAAAATCTAATTAAAGTCAAGCTTTGTATTCATAATTAGAAGGGATAATTTAGTAAAATATCCTAGTCTTTGGGTTCATAAAATCATACAAAAATTTTCACGCAAATGCAAACTTAAAATTAGGTCAAACAAGCACACTTAAGAAAGTCAATGAAAAGTGTTAACTTTTATTTAATAACTCACAACAAAATGAATTTGTAAAATATAATTTGACCACTCTTCTTCTACACTTAAAATATACTTTAACTAATTTTTTCTTACATTTTCTCAAGAGTTTAGGCGATTTTCTTGCTTTTAAGACCATGAATGCACCAAAATCGGAAATAAAACATGTAAAATAGGTCCTAAATGGCTAGATAAAGTATATAAATAATGTGTCTTATCATAGGTCTCTCTACTCCAGCTGGTGTCCTCATCATTCTCATTATAATTCTCTCTATGGCCAATACTGTGGTTACTGTTCCCATTACCTTTGTCTTCAGGGTTACCTCCTTCTAGCTCAATAACCCTCCTTTGCTCTTCTCTCTATGTCTCTTAATGGCTTTAGCTATTAGCTTGTCTAAGAGATCTCGTATCTCCTATAGCATTGGCTCGATCATAATGAGAGGATTCTTATTGTTGCTTTTCTCCCCTTTCTATGCCTTTAGCTAAACCTCTGGTTGTACATTGGGTTGTATAATTCATAGTTCCTGATTGTTACCAGTAGCACTAAGTATTATAACATCCTAAAACTTCAAATATGGAAAAATGGATTAATTAAGGGATAAATTAGTTAAAAATATGATTAATTTATTTAATTATGTTTTTAGGTGGCTAATTGGATTTTTGGGTCATATTTAGCTTTAAATTGAGATAGGATGAAAGTCAGATCAAGTCGGGAGGTATCGGGGGGAGAAAAATCAAGTTGTTGCTCGCTGTGCCATGAGCTGTGGCTTGTATGGCATGCACTGTGGCTCACAGCACAGCAGGCAACTTAAATTTTTAGGAATCAGCAAAAAAAATCAAATTTTAGGGTGGAAAACCTAGAGCACGAAGGAGGCAACTTTAGGCACTACTAAGGCATCAATTTGGAAGGATTTTGAAGATGATTTGAGCCTTCAAACTCTTGGGTAAGTTTCCTACCCTTCTCCTCTACCTTTTCATCTCATTTTCCATAGGACTTGGAAGAGTGAGAATTTCGTCTGATTGGATTAAGCAATGAGTCAATATTTTAAAGGTTTCTATTGACTCTAAAGGTTTAATTTAGGTTTATTGATCTTGGATATGTGGTAATATGAAGCTATTTTGTTGTTTGGTGAAAGTTGGATCAAGCTTTAACTTGATAATGTGATTTTGAAGTTTGATAAGTTGAGATATTTAGTTTTATGTTGTGATAGAGTTAGAAAGAGACTTGAAGGGATGATGTGAACAAATTCTAATCTTGACAAGCCTATTTGTTGAGAATTTGAGTGAGAACTGGGAGAATTGGGAGGTTATTATTAGCTAATGCTGCTTGTGTTAATTGAAAATTAACATATAACACTTGTTGTTGTAGATTGTGGTGTAGGAAGACTTACCTTGACACAAGAAGAAATTTAGTACCACGGGTAACCCTTTTAATAACAAAAAGGTTGAGGTAACTAGATAATTTGCATTGTTTATTACCTTGTATAAGTTATTCTCAAGTTGGTTTTCTATGATTTGTTAAGTATATATGCATAAATTCTTTAAAGGTTAACTATTTTAAAAAAAGTGGAGTATTGGTTTTGTAAAATTTTATATTTTTGAAGTAAATGGAAAGATTTTGTTATACTTACTTGAAAAGTTGTTTATGCATGGTCATGTGGAGATATGTAGTGAAATGTGGCATATTAGAGGGTGGGAGGTTATCCTAGTGGAGATAGTAAAGATTTAAGTCCATATGGCATTGCTAGCATCTCGGGACGCTAGGTGCAGCATTTACTCTCCTTAATGCTCGAAAATGGGTGCGGTGTTAGAGACTTATTCTCCTTAGTACCCAAAAGGGTACGGAGTTAGAGGCTATGCTCCTTAGCATCCGTAGGATGCGGTGTTGGAGTAATGACACCCCAATTACTTGTAATGGGGTGAAACAGTAGTTCGGAAGTGGTATAAGACACCTTGGCCGGGTAGTTCTACCATAGATGGTGAGCTTGGGGACCATACATGTGGTTTGGTTCTGTGAAATAGCCTACTGGTTCGGTCGGGAGTATTGGAGGACCGGATGGTTAGGGATCATGCATGTAAATTTGTGGTGATCTTATATGATGTAATTATGTTACTTATTTCAATGCTTGTTTATAACTTGGCTTGTTAATCAATAATGTAGATTGTCTTAGTTACTGAGATTCTTATCTCACCCCGTGGTTACCATTTTTACAGGTTCTACAGCTGAGATTAAGCGAGGAAAGGAATCAGGCAAGGATTTGTAGATTTGCTACATTGAATAGTAATGCCCGATTTTGGTTTGAGTGATGTACATAAACTTATTATATGATATTATATGTTGCCAACTAAGAATGCATATCATTTTGATTGGTTGCACTTGTTTCATAATATATTATTTTGTATTTTAGCCCAATATAGTATGTGATGTGAATATGTGGAAATTTTTGTGGTGATGGGCTAAAATACTAATACAAGTACAAGGAATGTTTTGTCTAAGTGGTGATAATGTATTGGTAGTGTATTATGTGGCAATAGAGGCCAAATAGTGCTTGTAGTGCTAATTGTGCATTTTGGCCATATTAGGCAAAATGGCCATTGAGTGGCCAAATTTTGTGTTTGATATATTTTTGTGTGTTTGATTGGTCACTCAAGTGTATTGTGGTCTATTGGACTTGGTTCAAGCCTCACAATGGGTTAATGGTATAAGTTATGAGTTTTGGGTACTTAGATAGTTGAAAATTTCTTCGAAAAACTGACTTTTGCATCCAAATGTCTAAAATTATCATACGGTGTTGGATCGTAACGAAATTGTACTATTAGTTAGCTTATTGAATAATCTTCGCGTGGGTGCTTGAATCACTCCAATTGGACATCGTATGTGAAAATGGTGCATGTTTGAAGTTCGTCCAGAAAAGCTGTCATGACAGCATTGCTGTCATGGACAGGTGCGCCACGGTACATTTCGTGCAAGCCGCAGTGCATGGTATAGCAAAGAAACTTGTCTTTCTATGCCACATGCCGCGGCGCACGGATCACGAGCTGTGGCACATAAACCAAAACACTCAAAAATGATATTTTTGGCCTTATTTTAAAGTGGTTTGATTCCCAAAACTTTTCCATGCTTCCAATACCTTTATAAATCCTTAAGTTTAAGCTTAAACGATCAATTTAAAGGGTTTTCATGGGATCCCAATTATTCCACAATAATTTTTAAAAGATTATTAATTTAAACTCTTATATAGATAATGTGATATTAGGAGCAAATTCTTGCTTCTAACTATAATTGTTTGTTATGATTGTGTGGTGAATTTTGGTATTGTCAAGGTGGACACTACAGGTATCCATGAGCCATCCTCCCCTTTTAATAATGGAAGTTATAACAATAAAAGAGATTAGAAGAATAAAGGGTAGTTTGGGAATTTATAATGCATTTTTACCAACTATAATATGCAATGTGATTGATGCAGCAGATAATAATAGTTTACCAATCCTACAAGCTCAAGTTGTCTCAACTTGAGGCTCTAAATACCAATTTATAATGACCCCATTTACTACCCCTAATAGATAAGCTCAATCTTTCAAGGAAATTAGGCTAGCCTTAAGGGTGCACAACTCTTAAAATAAGATAATTAGATTTCATATAAGTTTAGCAACCATTTATAAGCATTCAACACAATCATTTATATAAGGCTTCCCTCCCTACTTACTAGGTCAGCATATAAAACAACTCACCTTAGCCTATATTCTTGCCAGGCCTGTAAATCAACTTAACTTGGTAAGGGCTTACGTCACTCACCTTGGTAGCCATTTACTCACCCTGATGAGAAGCCACTTACCCGCCTAAGTGAGTAGTATGTTTCACAGTGTTCAGATAGGAAATTTATACATTCCTTATTCAAAATAAAATTTTGTAAAGTCCCTTAGCTAATCCGGACTTCACCATTCCTAACACATAATCATCAAACAATAATCACATAACATTAGAGTAATAGCCCTCGAATTGCTTTTAAAATGTAGGATCCCGACTTCTTATAAAATGTATTCAAATAAGAGGGCTAATGGAACCACAAATGTAATTCCATGACTCAATGATACACAACATCTTTCCCTTGAAAAGTATCATACGCCACGGCTTACAATACTATGTGCTGCAGCATATGGTAGAGAGCCACAAGCTCTATTCTTATCTATACCATGCGTTATGATGTGGCACACAATGCGTTGTGATGCATATGACAACAAAATTTTACTATCATGTGATAACTCGAAAGAAGAACTTCTACCTCGATCTATTTCTCCATCTGACGTCCGATTGGAGTAATTTTAGTGCCCACATGAATCTTATAACATATTGCATCTAATGAGATAAATTTTGACATGATTCAATAGCCTGATCTAAAATTGGACACCTGGGTGTAAAAAGCCACTTTTTCTTTCAAAATTTGTGCCTTAAGTGTTCAATTATTAATCCTTGTCTCATTAGACTACTTTGGGCCTTGAACTAAATCCAAAAGGACTACATACACCTAATTAACACATCAAATCATATATATCACATCAATTACTCATATTGACTTCTTAAAGTTACATTACACACTTGTAGACTTATATGAGGCATAATAGATATAAGACATATATACATAAACTTGTTCCACTTTCAATCATCTAACCCTTACATATTAGGCTACGCCTCACTATATGGTTGGAAATCACAAATATACTTGACTCTTTTAAATGGAGCTCAGCCTTACCATTTGTATTAAGTTCTCATATATACACATAATTCCATATCCAATTCATATTTATACAAGTGGAACAAGTTACATAATAGCATATAATTGCTTAATTAGCATCTAAGCCTACCCATGTGCCCATTACTGTAGTCCCCTCAGTGAGATGCAATATCATATATATACAAGCAAGTATTTAATCATAATTCAGATACACATTCACATATTTATATTCATATACATTTATGCATCATAGTTGACAACTCAAATTTCTAATTACAACTTTATACGTTCATTTTACATAATTAGTAGTCATACCACTACCAAGTAAGGCTACTCTTTCTTTGCTTCCTTTCTCGACCTTCTTGTGCTCTCTTCACATGTACACAAAGGTAACGAAGTGAGATATACATTCTAGTAACTCGGATATAACCTAAATACTGGTTAGTAAGCAAAATCATATATGAGATAAAGTATTATGCATTTTAGTAAAAGCAGTATAACAATCATATACAAGAATTCATACATATCCATCCATCCATTATGCTTATGCTCACACATTCCCGGTTCCACCTTGCAAAGCAAGCTCTATCCCAAGACCAGGACTTCTAGTCTTACATGAAATAGGGCCTACCATACCATTGTTCAAACCAGGTATCCTCTTCGCATATTGGTGGTCTCCTAGATCCTTCCTACCCGAGTCAAACTCTATGCTCAAAACCTTCAAGATCTCCTAGGTCCTTCCTAGAGAAGTCAAGCTCTACCTTTAAGACTTTCAGGACTTCCTAGACTTGTATAGAGTAGGGCCACAACCTCCTACCTTAGTCTAGGGTATACTCATGGATGCAATGCATATATCTATGCATATTTCTCTTCACATTCATTTCATGTATAACTCATACAACTGCATGCATATTCCTTTCATAATATTTCTACTTTATCAGTTCATAAATCATAATGCACATAGTTATATAATATACTTATAAATAATTTCATAAACGAACAAGTAAAAGGGATACTCCAATTATATTTTACCCTTATTGCTAAGGGTTACTAAATGTATTAAATTCTTAAGAGTGTAGATTCCCACGAGCATCATCCTAAGTGCTCAATCTACATAATGCAGTGTCCCTCAGTCAATTCTTAATACTCAACATAGGTATTGATTTGGCTAAACCAAATCCCTTAACACACAAAATAGTTCAATTGACACCTTTCAAATTCGTAAGTCCACTATCTATAATCATTAGCCCTATAGGCTATTCAAATGATAATAAAAACCTCTTAACTCAATTATTCACCTAATTTCACCATTTTTAACCTAACTCTTTAGGTTAATTAAGCCAAAATCCTAAAGGTTCAACCATCTAACTCTAAACTAGTCACAAAACTATAGTTTTGTATTCTAAAGCCTTTTTGAAACCTTTCTTTTAGATTCTAACACCTTAAAACTTCCTGATTTGATTCCTCAACCTATTAAATTCAATAAAAGTAAGGTAGAAATGAAGCTCAGGGCTATATGATACTTACACAATAAGTCACTAACCAAAGTAGACTCCCAATCACCAAATAATATAAACCCTAGTAGTGTGAACTTCTCCTCCTCTCTAGTTGTGTTTTCCCTCCCTTTCTATTCTGATTTCATAAGCTGACCACATCGGCTTTAAGTAATTTCTAGGTAATGTGCCATGGCACATGCAACTTTCGTCATGGTGCGTGGCATAGTGAGAAAACTCTCACTGCTGCTTGTATATCATGCCTCGAATTGCTATTCTACCATCTGATCTTATAACCACACCAACCAACCAATATCTCATATTATTCCAACACCCAAGCCATATTCAATCCACTAATTGCTAATTTATCCCTAATTAGTAACTAGTTTTCTTGGATTAAATTCTAGGATGTTATAAATTCAATAAGTCCTGAAACACTCATATAGATATTCCCCAAATATACTTTGAAATTAAATTGAATAATCACAAATAGATGAGCTAAAACTTAGCTCAAGTTCTTAAATTCTTAAGCATAATACTAGGCCTCTTTTAAAAAAGTTTAGGCCAAGTACCACAAATGGTCCAAATATCAAATTCATGTGAAATATAAACCTAGATCTATATATCATTAAAGTTAGCAAGATATAATAATAATACATTATAAAGGAGTTTACTAGAAGCCTTTGTAATAGAACATATTTTTTACCCACTTTTATTTTCCAATTAGGACCCTTTTATTAATTATTTATCACCTTATAGTTCATACATTGCATTAGATTTGGAATATTGCCTAAGTTTTTAGGTTTAGTGCACTGGGACATTTTGGTCTAAAAAATAAACTTTTGAGGAAAAGTACAAGAAAAATTTACAAACTGTATTTTATGTCTAGTTAATGAGTGGTGAAATTAGATTTTTGAAATTTATTTTAGTTTGGGAGTAATTAAATAAAAAGTCAATACTTTTTAAAATGCCTTAGTTTGACTTAGATTTTGGTTTGCTTTTGCATGAAAATTATTATATAATTTTGTGCAACTTGAAACTTCTTTATTTTATTAAATTCTCCCTTCTAAATATGAATTTAATTCTATACATTAATTAGATTTTATTATGTCACATGCTATTTAATTGAAATCTGTGATTTATGTGACATAGGTGGCATGTAACTTATGTATCAATTGGACAATTGAGGTCAAAACTTTTTGAGGTTAATGGTTGAGTACTTGGGGCACGAATTTTGATTTATTTGAGGGATTAAATCAGCCTCAATGATGTGGATGACACATGAAAAATTAGGCTCACATTGGAATCATCTACTAACCAATAAGAGAGTGCTACCTTGCAAGTGTGACAATTCTCATTTCCATTTTAATTTCTTTTTCTATTTTTTAATTGAGCTTCAGCTAAATGGAAACCACATTTTCACACCATTCAGCCTCTTTGTTTAGGTAATTCATCATTTCATTTCATCTTACATATTTTCTCTATCTTGTTCTTGGTGTTATTCATTTTCTCCTCCTTCTCTCTATACCTCCAGCACATCCAGCCTCTTCTTCACCATTTCTCCATCAAATCCACTAAAATCTTCCATCATTCTCTTCCCTTATCATGGTTGAACTCACCGCAAGCATCTAGAGGAAGAATTGGAGCTTAATTCATCAAGATTCAAGGAGAAACCTACACGACCACATGGAGTTCATAGAGGAAGCAAGATTTTCTTGATTTTTTCTAGCCAGATTCTCTATTGAATCTTAGGGAGGAGTTGATAGAAGAGGAGTTGTGAAGTATTCACTTGGCTAACCTCAACTATTTCTTCATCTTGTTTCAATTTCATTAGAATACTATGGCTGTGGTTGATTGTAGTTCAATTTGACTTTTATTTCATGGTTGGTTGTAATTGTTAGTGTTGGAAAAAAATTGTTTACTTAAATTTCATGTCCTTTTACTGTTGGAAATTTCATCTACTTAGTGATTTTAAATTATAATATGTGATTTCAATTGGTGAATGTCTTGTATTAGCCTAGCATGTAATTGTCTGGTGAATACTTAATGAGTTGCTTGAATTTTATAGTTTTGAGCTTAAGTACAGCTTGGGGCAGTGGCAAATAGGGATGAATTTGAGCTAAACACTTGGTTGATTCTTGAGCTAAGCTAGTGAGGTTACTTAAGAGGATTGTAATAGAACTTAGGGAATTGAATTAGTGAAGCTAGGTTACTTTAGATAGTTGTCTCAAGTAAACACATTTCTAGCCAAGGAAGAGAAGTTGAGTGAGTTGCCATAATTAATTAGAGGCTAGGATTCTTCCATTAGCAACACCCTAGGGTTCCTACTTTAAAAGGGAAGTCCATTCCATTTACAATTAGGTTTAGTTTGCCAGTTTAATTTACTAGATAATCAGTTAGGTAACTATGTAATAAAATTTCCACAACTTTGGATGATTTATTTCACTAAATAACCTTTAGCTAAGCTAGAATCATTCCTTGGGAGATGACCTAGGGTTGGCTCTATATTGCATTAGGGTTATCTTTAGTTTAATTTTGAGGGTAAGTGTTAATTTCCCTATCAAAATTTTGGTACCGTTGCTGGGGATTGTGTTTAGGTTTAATTCTAAAGTTATTTAGTGCTTAATTTGTTTACTTTATGTTTCTAGAAAATTTTTGAAAAATCATAAATATTTGTGTTTTGTGTTTTTTTAATTTTTTTTGTATGTTTTGACTATTTTTATTCTGTTTTAGAAAAAAAGAAAAAAATTAGTGCAATTTTTGTTGGTTTTGTATAGAGCTGAAAATACTCTATTTCTAGTGTCTATTTGAAATTGAAAAGTCAACTGGGAACAAGTCTGGTGGAATTTAGACTTGAAATTTGTTTCATTTTAAAGCTTATTATCTTAGATTCATTTTGAATTTAGTTTGGTAAATTTCAGATGTGGGAAGTGTCCTTTGAAAATTTTACAAGCTAATAAGGTCCAGGGAGCCTTTATAGAGAATTCCCAAAACCCTATTGCAACTTTAAGTTAGCATATCTCCCTCTCTATGCATCTAAATTATTTTATTCTAGTCTCATTTTTCATATTATTGTCTTAGAATTGTTTCTTGTGTTTATAATTTTCTTTAATTTTTCTATTTTCCTATTTTAAAGTTTGTTAAAAGCTCTATAAGTCTTCTGGATGAAATCTTGTTTCTCTAAACCTATGAACCAACTTGTGAAAAATTCTGGGAAGGCTTGGAAAATATTTTTCTTATGAAATTTTTAAATAATTTTCTTGTATATCTCTTGTGTCTCTCAAAAACTTTTTAGGGGAATTTCTCATGTGGATTAGTTGCTAGAAAATTCACAATTTCACTATCTCTAGAGAGTCTACTGTGTGAATTCTAAAATTGCCAAAGCTTTTTGAATGAGCATTTCTAATCTCTTCCTACTTCTTTGGTGTTGTTTTTTATTGTGTTTGTTCATTTTATTACTATTGAGTTTATTAGAAAAGAAAAAAAAGGTTTCTCTTGCTTTTGTGTGTATTGAATTGTCTCTTCTTGATTTGCATTTTAGCATAGCTTGTTTTTTATTTTTAATTTTCTTGAGCTCATGAGTGCATGATCCAAAGGAAACACACTTCTTTTGTTGAATTAGATCCAAAAATTGAAAGGACTATTTCAAGATTAAGAAGATCACAACTTATTCTTGATTCTCATTTAGTTTGTAATTCAACAATAGAAGATATCTTAAGGCATGAGCATGTGCATAATGAGGGTTATGGGAATGAGAATGAGAATTTGCATGATGATGGCCATGTTAATAATGAATTTGAGGGCTTGCATAATCTTAAAGAGGAGAAGAGCATTAGGCAATTAACTCAACCTAATTAGCATGATAATCCTTATGGCTTGTATGTTCCTCCTACTAATGTTCAATTTGAAATTATACCCTCTTTAATTAATGCATTGCCTAAATTTTATGGGTTACTGGGAAAGGATTTCTATAGGTTTTTGCATACTTCTCCAACACCATACCTTAAAAGTTACTAAGGAGATATAGTTCTCTAACACCACACCCCATGGGCATTAAGGAGAATATGCCATATGGACTTATCACCACCTCTCCACTCGGATGAACTCCGACCCCTACCTTATGATCATGCTATCCGAACCAGATGGGTTTCAAACTACCACTTTATATACTTTCTCACACATAAGATATATATACATACCATATGAAATCACATTTTTCCTTATTCATTTCTTTTCTCAAAAGCCATTTTCATGCAACATTCACACAATGTTATAAAACATAGTTAGCTCAAAATACTTTTATACACTACATAACATACTCACACACGTTTACAATAAATACTCAAATAAAGAAAGTTATTTAGTTACCCTAACCCTTTTGTCACTAGAAAGGTTACCTGTGGATTTCAACCACCACTATAGCTTATCACATGCTTCCTTTCTCAACTCACATGCTCAATATGCCAATCTAAACACATTTGACACAATCTAGTCATTTGGTCTAATTTGACCAAAAACACATACTTACTACTTATGGCTATATTTAGCCGTGTATTCTTTTTCATTTATCCATCTTATATCTACTACTACTCAATTACTACTTTACATTACCTCAATCAGTCTTATTTCACTCAAACCAGATTTCCACCCTAAAATCTCTCTCTCTTAGGCCCAAATTAAACTAGTCGCAAAGCTCTAATTTAACTCCTGAGAACCTTTTTATTACTATTAGGCAATAATCAAAGCCCTAAAATTCTATCAATTCAATTTCTCTATAACTCAAATTCAGAGAAATTTGGGTAGAATGGAAGGTAAGAGTTATATGTAGCTTACCCACTAAGTAACTAATCGAAAACACCTTCTAATAACCTAAAATAACTTGCCCTAGCTAACCTGCCCTTCTTCTCTTCTCCCTTTTGTGTGTTTTCAATTTCTTCCTTTTGAAATTTCACGACTTAAGAAGTCATTTTCTAGTCTATGCATCGCGACGCATGGAGCATAAGCCGCAGCGCATGACACAGTGAGATTAATTCTCACCATGTGCACTTGCTTTGACTTAAAATGTACTTTTTCCACCCATATCTATTCACACAATATCCCAACAAGTCAAACTATCAAGTAATCATCTAAATCTCTAATCCCATACTAATAATCACTCCACCCTTAAACAACAGCTAATCACGGGATTAAGAAATTTAGGATTTTATAGTTTTTATGGATGATTTTACTATGTATGGTGAGTCTTCTAATTTATGCTTGTATTCTTTTGATAAAGTGCTTAGTAGGTGCATTAAAAAGAAGTTTGGGTTTAACTTTGAGAAATGCCATTTTATGGTAGATAAAAGCATTATTTTAGGCCACTTGATTTCTTCTAAGGGCATAGAGGTGGATAAGGCCAAAGTAGATGTGATTGCTTTTTGCCATATCTTATTTGTTTAAAAGATTTAAGATCATTTTTGGGATATGCAGGCTTTTATAGGAGATTTATCAAGGGGTTTAGTGAAATGGCTTTGCCTATGTCTAATCTCTTACAAAAAGATATTGATTTTATTTTTGATGATATTTGCAAAAAGAGTTTTGACATTTTGAAAAGTATGCTCATTTCCCCTCCTATTCTTAAAGCCCCAAATTGGTATTTTCCTTTTGAGTTGTCATGTGATGCTTTCAATTTTGCTGTGGGAGCTATGCTTGGTCAAAGACAAGGTAAGTTATCATATGTGATTGCTTATGCATCTAAGACCCTAGATTCAGCTCAGGTTAATTACATTATGACTAAGAAAGAGTTATTTGCTATTGTTTTTGCACTTGATAATTTTAGATCATATCTTGTTAACTCTAAAGTTGTTATGTACACTAACCATGTTGCTGTGAG
This sequence comes from Prosopis cineraria, assembly GCF_029017545.1. Taxonomy (NCBI): domain Eukaryota; kingdom Viridiplantae; phylum Streptophyta; class Magnoliopsida; order Fabales; family Fabaceae; genus Prosopis; species Prosopis cineraria. Next base: position 22,159 of record NW_026555776.1, on the reverse strand, counting down.
GTACTTGTTTAAGAAGACAAATTCTAAGCCTTACTTGATTTGACAGGTGTTCTTTATGTAAGAATTTGATGTGGAGATAAGGGATAGGAGTAGTTCCACCAAACAAGTGGCAGATCATTTTTCTAGGAAACCTCATTTGAAAGCTACTGTGATAAACTCTAACCCTACTATTACTTATGATTCATTTCCTAATGAGGCATTGTGTGCTATTTCATCCAAGCCTCCATGGTATGCCTCTTTTCCTAACTATATTAAGTGTGGTGCCTTGCTTCCTTATGCTTCACAATTTGTTGTTGAGAAATTGAAAAGAGAGTCTAGGTTTTACATTTAGGAACCACCTTTAATGTGGAAGATTTATAGTGATAAAGTGATTAGGAGGTTTGTTGATAATGTTGATGTGCCTTTTATTCTTAATTTTTGTCACACTCATGCATATAGTGGTCATTTAGCTCAAATAAGATAATTAGGAAGGTTTTAGATTGTGCATTGTATTGGCTTAGCTTATTTAAAGACTTATGAATTTTGTAGAGCATGCTTGAAATGTCAAAAGGTTGGTAGTTGGGGTAAGAGGCATGAAATGCGTCAACAACCTATTTTATTTTGTGATATTTTTTATGTTTGGGGCATTGACATCATGGGTCCCTTTCCACCATCCTTTGGTTTTGAATACATTTTGCTTGGTATTGATTATGTTTCAAAGTGGATTAAAGCTAATCCTACTAGAACTTGTGATACTAAGATTGTTTTGAAGTTTTTCAAATCCAATATTTTTTCTAGGTATGGAGTTCCTAAGGTCTTGGTAAGTGACCAAGGATCCTACTTTTGCAACAAGATGATAAAGGCTTTCTTGGCTAAATATAGGGTACATCACAAGATCTCTACACCATGTCATTCCCAAACTAATGGCTAAGTTAAAGTATTAAATAGAGAAGTCAAGAAGAAGATCCTAACTAAGGTGGTGAACATAAATAGGAAGGATTGGTTTTTACACTTGGAGGATGCATTATGGGCTTACTAGACTACTTGTAAGACTCCCATTGGCATGTTTCCTTTTTGATTGGTATATGGAAAGGCTTGCCACCTTCTAGTAGAGATAGAGCATAAGGCCTATTAGGCCATCAAGAAGCTCAACTTGCATTTGCATCTTTTGGTTAAGGAACGATTCCTTTAAATGCAAGAACTAGAAGAGCTTAGGTTGGATGCTTATGAGTCATCTAGGATTTACAAGGAGAAAATAAAGGTTATTCATGACAAAATAATCTTGAGGAAGAATTTCAAAGCTGGAGACTTAGTCCTTATTTACAAGACAAAACACATCCATAAGCATTCCAAGCTCACATCTAAATGGCATGGGCCACATGTGGTGACTAATGTTCTCTCTTACGGAGTCCTTTAACTTAAGGATGAAGCCACAAGTCTATTTGGGAGATTATTGGCCATTTATGCAAGCTTTACAAGGAGGCCGACCCATCACTTTAAGAGGAAGAGGAGCTTTCTCAACATAATTTTAAGCCACCATGATAAGGTTGTATTACTCTAACCTTAAGGTTTTACCTTGCTTTAATTGATATATTCAATGGTTGGTATAGTTCTAGTGTTGGAGAGATGAACCTAGTAGATAGTAGACTTTTTTGAAGTTGTTTATTTGTTTCCTTTTATTTGTTTGTGTGTTGACAAAAAAAAATTATGCATCACACATTTGTTATGCATTCATTATTGATCTCACCTTATTTTATCACTAGTCTATACATACATTGAGGACAATACATGATTTAAGTGCAGGGAAGAGAAATAAATGTTTTGTTTTGTTTTGGCTTTTGAAAACTTTTTCAAAAAAATTAAAAAATTGTTGTGGTTTGTTTTGTTTTGCTTAAGGTTACTTAATTACCAATCTCTTGAATGAATATTTTGATACTTGAGATGTGATAATTTTTAGGATTGAATAGGTGTGAAGTGAATATTCTTTAACTTGAATTAATAGATTAGAGTAGAACATTATCCTTTCATGGAAAAAGCCAAACATTCATGTGTGATTAGTTCTATAACATCCTAAGTTTCAATCCTAGGAACTAGTTGCTAATCAGGAGTAAATTAATAATTAATGGATTGATTGTAGTTTAGGTGTTGAGTTGATATTTTATATTGTTTGGATGTTATATTAATAGGATTGAAAGGTAGAGAAACAATCCGGGACATAACACGCAAGTACAAGTAAGATTGAACTCACTGTGCCGCGCTTTGTGGTGGAAGCTTTGTGCGTCACAGCACATCATCTAGGGATTAATTAAAGCTAACATGATTAGCTCATGAAATCAAAAATGAAAAGGATGGAAATGTATTTGGAGGTGTGAAGACATTCAACTCTGCCAGGGTAAGCGATGTCTGGAGATTGAGAGTCTGTTTTGATTAAAAACTTGCTGGGTAAGTATTGCACAATCCCAAGCTTCAATTCCACCCCTTTTTCATAGAATTTCATCAGTTGATAAATCAAATCATGAAGTTCTAAGGTGTTGTAATCCAAAGGAAAGGGATAAAATGAGCTATCGAATACAAACTAAGGTTTTGAGACTAGTATGGAGTTAAATGGTTGAGCTTTGAGAGTTTAAGCTTAAATTGGCCTAAAAGTTAGGTTGAAATTGAGAAATTACATAAATGATTAAGTTAGGAAGTTGTTATGTTTGTCTAAATAGCCTATAAGGCTAATGACTTTATATAACATCTATAAAATTTAATCCTAGTTTATTAACCTAATGAGGGTAATTAGTGAGTTAATGATGTGTGTGGCCAAAGGAACTTAACTTAGTGAATTATTGTGATTTCAGCCTTAGAAGTGGATCTGGATCAATGGTGGGCCACCCAGGTAAGGAAAGAGAAAGAAAAAGTGAAGAAAGAATTGTCATTTGTGCCACATGCCGTGGCGTGTGGATAATCTGCTGTGGCGCACAAAGACCAATTTGAATGTAATTAGCTTCTCTGTGCTATGTGGTTCGACGGAGGGCAGCGTGTGCCGTGGTGCACGGCCAAAACTTAGATATATCTTGTTCGTATTTGTGTGAGGAAAAAGAAGAGAGGAAAGGAAGAAAATAAATAGCTCTACTTTTACTCTACTATGGCATGTTGTAGGATCATATTGAGGCTAGATTAAAGCTCCCAAACACCTAAGGTAAGTTTATCATGCCTTCTTCTTCCTTTCTCACCCTCATTTATGATGAGTTATGGTAGGGTTTAAGTTAAAAGATGGATTTTTAGTTCATAGGATTATAGGTTTGATTCTATTGGTTAGAATGAGTATAATGGGAGTTGTTTAAGGAACTAGAACATCACACTGATGATTTTGAAAGTGGTTGGTCTATTGGAACATTTATTATCTAAAAATTGATAAAAAATATGATAGTTGAGAGAGGTTTATGTAAATTAATGATGATTTGACGTGTTATTAGTGATAATGTGCATTAATGAATCCTAATGAGCCCATTGGATATGAATAGGTAGTGACTATGGGTTGATAAAATAGAGTGTATAGAATTATGTATTGATAAATTTTCAAGATTAAGAGAATGATGATATTCTTGTGGTATGATTGTAGTATGGTTCATTTTGTTGAGTTTGTGGAGTATTTGAGTTTATATGAGTTTATGTACTGTGAATTGATTGTTGAAATGCATATTATGTGAGAAATGAGCACAATATGATCATTGGCGAGAGTTCACCTATGGAGAGGAGTAGATTGATTTAAATCCACATGGTATTAGCAATAACTGTTGGAATCAGGAACTAACCTTGGCATCGACCATTGGAATCGGGAGGTAGCCCTTGTCCTATGGTTGATTCGAGACTGTCCCACTTGTTTTACAAGGGACTTGAACCTAACTAGTCTCCACTGGTTCATGAGGAGGCTAGATTAGGGGTATACACCCTATGGTTGTTAGTATTGGGGGAAACTGGATTATATGAGTAAGTGAGTTTACCCTAGCTCGGTAGCTCCTCATAAGTGGAAGGCTGGGTTAGTTCGTAAAGGACGTAGCAACATGATAGCCATCGATTTCGTGTTAGAGGTAACAAGAGGATATAAGGTTGGCATATGATCATTCATATAAGTTCGGCCATATGGTTGTTAGTTTTGTAGTCCAACATGCGTTGAGGGTGCATGGCTGTTATCTTTGCAACCCCATGTTGTGCTTGTGAAATATCATGATAAAGTGTGATGTGGTAAGCCCAGTCACATGGTTGTTAGTTTTGTGAACTGTGGCCGAGTGTTATATGTGATATCTGTGTTTTTGCTTAATTGCATATATTTACAATTGATATGCAATTGTATAGGTTAAGTGAAACTTGGTTACTGAGTGGTTGTACTCACTCCTCAATTCTCAATATTTTTATGACCTAGTTCGTCGAATTTGAATTGGGGAAAACACACAGAGGGCTAAGATTGTAGAGTAATCCTCTTTATGCCTCTTTTTGTTACATTCATGTGTATTTGTTGATGTAATTTCCAACTAAGGTCATTTAACATATTTTATGCACTATTTGCATGATTTTTTTATAACTGGTGTATTTTGTGTCCTAGGTTAGCGAGTTTTGGTTATAAACTCGTGGATAGGGCTAACATACTTGTGAAGGTAGAAACATATATATTTTGAAAGATTTAGAATGAAATTGATGATTTTGTGCAACATTCCCCGTAAATATTTTGTGGAAATAGGGGTTGAGTGGTGATTTTATGATATGAGTGTGTTTGTTCGTGTGTAGTGCATTGCACGGGTCCGCAAGAGTCCATTGAGTGTGGTCGAATGGTTGGTGTAAGCTATTGGCATGAGTAGTTAAGTGGGGACACCCATTTGTGAAATTTTATAAAAAAGTGGTCAAAATGTGTTTTGATGTCTAACTTCTTATGGAAAATGAGTTTGAGTGTGAAACCAGTGTCATTAGCTAGAGCCAGGAGAAAGCTCCATATAGACATTGAAAGCATCTCAATCGAACGTTGGATGGAGATTTGGGATGCATCAAAATTTCGCTCCCTGTGCTATCAAATGACAAAATTAATGTTGCAAATTTGTGTAATGAGCTACAGTGCATATACCGTAAGCCGCAGCGCTCATGTCATTTTCTACACAAAATCTGTTTAAGTTTTAAAACTCATGATTTTAGGTCCCAATTGATTTTCAAGCTTTCGCATTACTTTCAAAACTCTGACTTGAGATTATTAAATAATGCTTGAGATTAAAAATGTTGAATTTAGGATTCCTTTAAAAAAAAGATTGGAGAAACTCCCTTTATATGAAATTTTACAATTTGATAATCCTTTGAGGGTTAATCACTTGATTGCCATGATTTGGAGTTAAATAGTAGATTAGCATTGGAGAGCTTACAATTTGGTCTCTTAGTTCTTATAGTTTGGTATCAGTTTTTCTAGTTATGAGAATTGGACTATGGAGTTTTCAATCAGATGTGAGTTTGCTTATGAATAGTGCATTTGCATATAGAAAGTTGGCAATTAATATTATACATGTGTTGTTTTCCCCATTGAGCTAGTGTTAATTATTTTCCTTTTGTGGGATAACTTCCATCCTTAAGAAGGGAGAATAGTACAAATAAGAAATATGACCAACAACATTCTAGCAAATGTATCAAGACAAGTATGGGATGTCTTAGCATAAAAAGAGAATATTGTCCCTAGTGAGAATGTTGAGATGTCACAGGGCTCGAGTCAAGCTAGAGAGCAATCGAGACCTACAACGAGTAATGAGAATATATTGCTAAAGTTGAGAAGCATGATGGAAAGAATTAAGCAGAGAATAGATGAGTATGATGAAATGTTGAAGAAGAGACCAGAAGAGTCAAGCAAGACCGTAGAAAGAGTTAGCGGTTATGGTGGAGTAAGACTAGAGAGGGAAGTACTCGATCGATAAAAGGAAGATTACTACGAAAAGAGTAGACCAAGGAGGCCTAAACTAGTGAGGCCTAGAGGAAATGAACAAGAGAGCTCTATTGATTTAGCCTTGAAGAAGTTCATAAGGTTCAATCCTCCATCATTTAAGGGTCCCATGGAAAATAGAGCAGCTAAAAAGTAGATAAATCAGTTGGAGATAATCCTTTCTATTATGATTTGTACATCTAAGTAGCAAGTATTACTTGCAACATTCCTACTTGAGGATGCTGCCAAGTAGTGGTGGGAGAGTATGAGACCAACAGATAAGTCTCAGTTGACATGAAGTGAGTTCAAGAGGAGGTTCTTCTCCTACTATTTTCTTGCCTCTTTCAGAGCTGAGAAAGAGGCTGAGTTCCACCGGTTGTAGCAAGGAAACATAAACGAAAAAGAATTTATAGTGAAGTTCAACGAGTTGTCCAAATACTCAACATACTTGAGGAATCATGATGATGAGTATTAGAAGGCCAAGCAGTTACTGGAGAAGATACGGGTTGATTACAGACAGCAGTTGGCACCTTTCGATATTGTCTCATATGGTGACATGTGTTGTAAGTTGAGAGTAGTGGCCAGACGTGGTTGTGAGGTTGAGGACAATAGAGGAGAGATGGTTGGGGCTATTTGTCTATATATATAGGTCCTACTAGAGGTATTGGGAAGAGAGCTAGATATGGCTTTGTACTATTAGGATTAGGCAACAGTAGTAGTAAGAAGAGAAGCTTCCAGAGGGTTCACATTTTAGAGGTTCCCAGATAAGGAGTAACAACCCCGGGAGTATAGGTGGGTGGAGTCAAGCTTCAAGATAGGATGCTGCTCCTACAATAGCTAGATCGATTAGAGCCCCACAATGTAGCAAGTGTGGGAGATACCATACTAGGGAGTATTGGACAGGTTTTAAGTGTCACAAGGTTGGGAACATTACTCGGTATTGCCTAGAGAATGCTCCTCATATCGATCAGAGGTTTACCATTCCTGGTTATATGTTTGCTATGATGAGAGAAAATGTTGAAGCTTCCCCAAAGCTTATCTAAGGTATGATTTCTTTAAGCAATCAATAAATTTTTACTTTGTTTGATTTTGGTGCAACTTACTCATTTGTTTCTGATGAATATGCGAAAAGACTGAGGTTTCATGTTATTGAAATGCCTTTCATGATGAATGTGTCTACACCAGCTGGTGCTTAGTGAGAACCAATCAAGCTTGCTTGAAAGTATAGTTGAAAATGGGTGAAATAGTTACAAGTGTTGACTTGATTTGTTTGCCCATGACAGGAATTGATGTGATAATTGACATGGATTGGTTGTCTGCCAATAGTGTGATGTTAGACTATAATAGGAAGATGGTTTCATTACCAATGTACATGACGGCCACAACAAACAATGAGATTGCACAGCTTGTATCTATTACTACTTCGGAGAATCCTAAATTCCTATCAGTGGTACAAGTAGAGAAATCAGTGAAAAAGGGACGTCAAGCCTTTATAGTGTCATGTTCAATACACGAAGTGTATGATAGAGCATTAGATAAGATTAGAGTTGTCAATGAATTTCCTGAGGTATTTGCAGATGAAGTGTCAGGATTGTCAGTAGAGAGAGAGATTGAGTTCTTAATCAATTTAGTACTTGGTACTAAGCCAATCTCTAAGGCTCCATATCGGATGGCTCTAATAAAGTTGAATGAGCTTAAGAGACAGCTAGAGGAGTTATTGGAGAAGGGGTTGATTAGACCTAGTGTTTCACTTTGAGGTTCGCCTGTTCTGTATTAGATAGGGAGGCACAGTGAAAAATTAAAATTTTAAAGTCCCTATCCTGATATGGACCGAATGAACTTGTTTAAGTCAAGGTGGATAGAAGAGCTACCTTTTAATTCTTTGAACTTGGTGCACGTTCTCTCCAAGAGTTTGGATCTCAGGAGCTGAAAATGTAGATTTGTTCCTTTTACTAATATCCACATGAATAGCTCTCTAACTCGAACAACATGCTAGCGCTCCCAGCATCCGTTCTTCTTTAAACATTATTTTTTCTTTCTATAGGGTGTTTCATGGCTCTCAAAGTATTTTTGCCATCAAAACTTTTCTAACTCTCTCATCCTTTATAAAGGACGTCCCTATCTACATGATAGTATATAGATCAAGGTTTTTGTCTTCCACTTAAAAGCCCACGAAAATATAATTAAATTTATTTCATAAATTTAATCCATGATATTATATCTAATTCAAATTTATCTTATAAATTCAAATTATCAAAATGACATGATATTCTCTCATACCATGTTAGTTATTAAATTTAATCTATCATATAAAATTAAATTTAAAACTAATATAATATAATATAATATAGTATAATATAATATATATCACATATACATATTATATTATATATATACGAATATATATATACATATATATTTCAAATATATATATATATATATTTAATTTTATATATCATATACATATATTATATATATATCTGCTATATATATGCATATGAATATATATACTTTAAAAATATATATATATAAAATTATATTTTTGAATTTTACATTTCATATATATATAAATATTTGTCAAATAAATACTCATATATATATATATATATATAATTCATTTACCCTATATTACATTCATGAAATCTAGACATATCCCAGATTCATTGAATTTGGACATTATAACTCGAGTTGGACTGTTCTTGTGTATGACCCTATAGGCCCATATGAAGTTGATAGTAAGCTAATTATGCTATTAGCCCACAAGTCATAAATGGCCTCTAGCAAGACATTATAACTATCTAATTCATATGGGAATCGATGATCTAATGTAACCTATTATGTAACCGTATCACATCTCTTTTGTCACATGATATTTTGATCAAGTATGAGACATAGAATTGTCATTCTCCTTTACTTGACCATTACTTTCTCAATCTCTGAGTGGACTGATAGTAACAATGAAAAAACCCTTTTCATTGTAGTATGGCCATACATTTTCTCAGTCTTACTCATCGAAGGGCCTAGTAATATCTCTCACTTAATGTGAGAGATAAATTCTATATTGGCCACTCATATTTCTCTGCATGAATATTACTAAACTCAATCATAGCCATTATGATCACTCGATCAAAGGTGACTTTTGACTAGGTCGAAGTTCAGTAGTCATCATGTAGGAATCTATGATGATATCAAGTCAAGGGGCTTAGTGATATAGTTATATATGAGATAAGTTTATGACTTGTACAATGCAACTTTCTCATAGCGAGTCGGTCCAGCACCTTTTACTCTTTCAAGTGCCTATAACTTTGATTTGTATCTCTATAATTAATCAAAGTTATACTAGTCTTGTTTCATCTATGATCCCTCACAGATGACCGACCGGGGACATTTAAGACAATCATTATAGTTTGTCTAATGATATAGTTATCATATTAAACATGCAATTGATATAATAACAAAAGAGAAATTCATTAAATAACAATGTGCATAGTACAATGATTGGCCTAGGGCACAATTTCCAACATTCTGTTTGTTAGGAAGAATGATGGTAGCACGAGATTGTGTATGGACTATCGATAGTTGAATAAGGTGACAATTAAGAAAAGTATCCATTACGCTGAATCAATGACTTGTTGGATTAATTGGCTGGAGTAGTAGTATTCTCTAAGATTGACTTGAGATTAGGCTATCACTAGGGATGATGTGCCAAAAACTACTTTCAGAATGAGATATGGGCACTATGAGTTTCTTGTTATGCCATTCGGACTGATGAATGCACCCATGATCTTTATAGATTACATGAATCAAATCTTTAGTCCCTACTTGGACAAGTTTGTAGTAGTCTTTATTGATGATATCCTAATATATTCGGTTGTTTAGGAAGAACATGCTAAGCACTCATGGATTGTGTTGTAAATTCTGGAAGAGAAAAAGCTATATGCGAAATTGAGCAAATGTGAATTCTGGTTGTGTGAGGTGAAGTTTTTAGGTCATGTAGTGTCAGCAAATGGTATTGTAGTTGATCCTCATAAGGTAGATGCAGTACTATAATGGGAAAATTGACTTCTGTGATAAATATCTGAAGTTTCTTAGGTCTAGCAGGATACTATAAAAGATTTATTTAGAGATTTTCCCAGATTTCATTTGCTTTGCCTAAATTGACTAAGAAAGATCAACCTTTCATATAGACTGATAAGTATGAAGAGGCTTTCCAAGAGTTGAAGTAGAGATTGATGACTGCACTTGTGTTGACTATCCTAAATTCAAAATGGCCATTTGTAGTGTATGCAGATACTTCACAGTTCTAATGTAAGATGATAGAGTTGTGGCATATGCTTTGAGATAATTAAGACCACACGAGGAGAACTATCCTACCCATGATCTTAAGCTTGCAACGATGATGTTTGCGCTTAAAATATGGAGACATTACCGCTATGGTACGTAGTTTAAGGTATACACTGTGTAACCTCCTCTCATATATCCACTTAATATAAGAGAAGACTATGGTGTTACCATTAACTCACATCATTCACAAGAATCAAATTCATTTCAAAAGCTTCAGCTGAAAACTTACTTTATAAAATCAATTAAATCACAATTCAATTAGAGAAAACACAGCGAAAATAAATCATATACTTTCCAAGTACATAGTGGACATAACCCACCAGTATTCCTAACTCAAATGCATGTATTTCAGCATACAAAATAAAACTAAATTTTGGTCTGTGCACTGCGACGGATAGTCAATCAATGTGGCATATGGCATAGAGCCACACGCTCATCCTCTCTATGACGTGTGCCTCGATATGTGCATCCATAAGCTGCGGTGCGCCTGTCTGTTTTTCTACTATCATTTCGACAGCAAAATGATGAACTTTCGGCAAACACCATTTTCACATATGACATCCAATCGAAGTGATTCAAGTACCCACACAAAGCTTAGCTCGTATACTAACTAATGAAATAGGTTTGGACATGATCTAATGGTCTTATCAAAATTTGAACACTCGGGTGCATGAAGTCACTTTTTCTGAAAATTTGGTGTCCCCAAGCGCTCAAATCAATCCCTTTCTCTTATTAGACCACACTAGGTCTTGAATCAAGTCCAAAAGGATCTGAAACACTTGATTAACCACAATTAATCACAAACATAATTATATATCAAAATTTGACCCCTTTATGGCCAATTTCCACAATTTACTAATTTCACATACTATGCCATTTCTTGGCCAAACATAGCCCACTTGGCTACTTTTCAAGTCCATCATATACAAACATATGCAATTATATTCATAATACAATCTTAGCCCTCAAATTACTCATTTCATCATAATTTTGGCTTTTGGCTTAAGATTCACCCATCATAAATCAAAATACAATCTTAGCCCCCAAATTACTCATTTTTTCATAATTTGTCCTTTGGCTTAAGATTTACCAACACATAACCATTGCATCCTAAATATACTCAAATCAAAGCCCTTTTATGTCAAACAACACATTTACACATAATTCGGGCTTCATTTCACAAAAACTCAATTCAATACATGCATATAACCTATGGCGACTCATATACACTTATATATACAATATTTCAATTCAGTTCATACAACCTCAGAGTAAACGGCTTCTCAACTCAAGCTGATCCAAACTCTCTTCTCTTGGCCAACTCACTTCTTGGTCTTGTAAACATGTAACTACAGGGGTGAGATAAAAATCTCAGTAACAGAATAACTCACTCCTATTGACTATCACATGCAACAATATGAAAGTAAACATAGTATACTATTAAAACTTCATAAAGTAGTATTTACATCATATCACATTTCATTTTCTACTTTTTATCAATCCTGAGAGATTCTGTGCTATCTCAAGATATTTGTTCATATCATAAAATACTAGCATGATCTCTACCAACCAAACCTCCAAATCACCCCGACATGAAACTATAGGCTCATCTCAGACTGATGTACACTCTCATTAGTCTTGAGCTCACCTACAATGGTAGAATCACTCAGCTAAAGATGTTCTAATGCATAATATAGACTATGGTTTTTCCCTAATACACACAATAGGGCGTCGTTGACTCCCACCTGTATCACAATGATACTAAGGAATCTCTCATCTCCAACACAATACCTTAATAGGCACTCAAGAGATCTTCTCTAATATAGCACCTTTTAAGGCACTAAGGAGAATTGTTTCTAACATCGCACCCTAATAGGGTACTAAGAAAACCTTGTCATATGGTCTTTATCATCCCCTATACTTGGGTGAACTCTTACTACTTAAATCATGCTTTCTCAAACCATTTAAGGTTCCCTTTTCACAATTTACTTTTTCTTATACATAACATATATATATATATATATCACTTTACATTACAAAACATAATTTCAATGCTCATTTTAAAAAAAATCATTTTACACACACAATCACTCAATGCCACAAAACATGCTCAATTCAAAAACCAATTCATACATTACATAGTATACTAGTGTATAGTTATAATAAACAGTCAAATAAAGGAAGTTATTCAATTACCTCAGCCCTTCTGTCACTAGAAAGGTTACTCGTAGATTTTTACTATCGTACAAGCTTATCTCAAGCTTCCTTTCTCTACCCACTCACCTAATATGCCAATCTGAACACATTTGGCATATTTTAGTCATTTAGCCCATTTTGACCAAAAACTCATTTTTACTATTTAGGGCTACACTCACCCATAAATTCTTTTTCATTTATCCATTCTAAGTCTATAACTACCTAATTACTACTTTACATCACCTCAACCAATCTTATTTCACTCAAGACAGATTTGGCCCTAATTTCCCCTCTCTAAAGACCCAAAACTAGGCCTTCGAGTTCAAAGCTCTATCGTTTAGCTTTAAACTAGTCACAAAGCTCTAGTTTAACTTTTAAGAACCTTTTTATTACTATTGGGCAAGAATCAAACCCTTTAAGTTCCACTGATTCAATTTTTCTATAGCTCATTTTCAGAAAGATTTGTGTAGAATGGAGGGTAAGAGTTATACGTAGCTTACCTGGAAAGTTACCGATTCGAATCACCTTCCACCACTCCAAAATGAATTGACCTATCTTCTCAGCCCTTCTCCTCTCTCTATTTTATGTGTTTCTTGAATTCTCTCTTCTAAAATTTTCTAAAATTCATGACTTATAAAGTGAATTTCTGGTCCATGTGCCACAGTGCATGAAGCACGAGCCGCGGTGCGTGGCATAGTGAGATTTCTTCTCACCATGCGCACTTGCTTCGACCTGAAATACACTCCTATCACCAGTATCTATTCATACAACACACAAACCAGTCAAAATACTAATTAGTCCTCTAAATCTCTAATCCCACTTTAATTTTCACTTCAACCTTGATTTACCTCTAAACTTAGGATTAAGAAATTCAAGATGTTGCATAGTAACCACAAAAGTCTCAAGCATCTAGTTGATTAAAAAGAGTTGAATATGAGATAGCAGAGATGGATGGAGTTCTTGATAGACTACAATTTTGAGTTAAAGTACCATCCTGGCAAGGCTAATGCAGTATCTGATGCGTTAAGCCGAAAGACACTACATGTAGCATTCTTGATGAAGCAAAAACACAAAATACTAGAGGATTTCTCTAATGGTTACAAGAATGTTCCTAATGTCGCATCATACAACTTGAATGTCACGATAATTACAAGTGAGTTCTAGAAAGAACTGAGAAAGGGCACATTTAGAAGGCTAGTACTAGTTAGAAATCAGGGAGGATATTAAAGGAAAATCAAATGATGGCTTTTGGCTTCAATGACGATGGTTTTGTATTGTATCATGACTGTATGTGTGTTCCTGATGATAAGGAGATTATAGAGACCATTTCATCAGAAGCTCATAGGAGTAAGCTAACAATTCACCTTGGTGCCACTAAGATGTACCAAGATATGAAGAAGCGATAATAGTGGCATGGAATGAAGTGAGATGTGACTGAGTTTGTTTCAAGGTGTTTAACATGTTAGAAAGTCAAAATAGAACACTAAAAGCCACCTAGGTTGCTATAATCTTTAGAAATCTCGATGTGGAAATGGGACAATGTGTTTATAGACTTCATAATGGAACTGCCTTATACTCAAGCAAATCATGATGCTATATGGGTGATTGTGGATAGATTGATTAAGTCAGCTTATTTCCTAGCTGTCAGAGCGGATTATAACTTAGAGAGATTTGCTGAGGTTTATATCCAAGAGATGGTATGGTTGCATGGGGTACTGAAAGAGATTGTGTTAGATTGTGATGCAAGGTTCACATCAAACTTCTAGAGAGCTTGACACTAGGCTATGGGTACTAAGTTGAAGTTTAGTATGACCTATCACCCCCGGACCGATGGTTAGACCGAGAGGATGATTCAAACTCTTAGGGATATATTACGAGCATGTGCTATTGAGTTTAGTAGAAGTTGGGATAAATACTTACCACTCGCAGAGTTTGCCTATGATAATAGCTTTCATGTAAGTATTCAAATGGCTTCGTATGAAGCTTTATATAGTCAAAAGTATCGATCGCCTCTTTGTTGGACTGAGTTAAGTGAAAGGAGTATTTTGGGTTTGGATTTGGTGGATCAAACTATAGAAAAGATAGAGGTAATTCAATAGAAGTTGTTGACTATCCAAAGTCAGTAGAAGAGTTATGTGGATAAGAGAAGAAAACTGCTAGATTTATGGTTGGAGACTATGTATTTTTGAAGGTATCGCCTATGACTGGTATTGGGAGGTCTATTCAAGCCAAGAAGTTGACTCCCAAATATATTGGTTCATTTGAGATTCTAGAGAGAATTGGGCTTTTGGCATATCAGATTGCATTAACCCTACATTTATTAGGTGTACATGACATGTTTCATGTCTCACAACTCAAGAAGTACTAACCTAATCCATCTCACATTATTAAGCTAGAAGAAGTGGAGCTACAGGAGATTTTGACCTACTAGACTAAACCGAAAAGGATAGCTGATGCGATAGATATACAGCTAAGAAATAAAACTATCTGCTTAGTGAAAGTGATATGGAAGGGAATGGCTCCCAAAGATGCTACTTGGGAAACAGAGGAGAAAATGAGACGATAATATTCCCATCTTTTTCAGTAAGGTAAGATTTACTTGATTTACTAAATTTTAGGGATAAAATTCTTAAAAGGAAAGGAGAGTTATAACATCTAAAAAAATTTAATCCTAGTTTATTAACTTAATAAGGGTAATTAGTGAGTTAACGAGGTGTGTGGCCAGAGGAAATTAACTTGACATAATTATTGTGATTTTAACCCTAGAAGTAGGTTCAGATCGATGGTGGGCCACCTAAATAAGGAAAGAGGAAGAAAAAGTGAAGAACTATCCTCTATGCCACATGTCATAGAGTGTGGACAGTTTGCCATGGCACACAGAGATAAATTTAAATGTAACGGACTCCTTTATGCCATGTGCCTTGGCGAAGGGTAGCATGCGTCATGGTGTATGGACAAAAATTGTATCTGCATGAGGAAACATAGGAAAGGAAAGGAAGGAAATGAAAAGCTCTACTTTTGCTCTACTAGGGCACATTGAGGCTAGATTGAAGCTGCCAAACACCTAAGGTAAGTTTATCATGCCTTCTTCCTTTCTCTCCCTCTTTTATAATGAGTTATGGTACGGTTTGAGTTGAAAGATAGATTTTTAGTCCATAGGATTATGGGTCCAATTCTATTAGTTAGAATGAGTATAATGGGAGTTCTTTAAGGTATTGGAACACTACATTGATAATTTTAAAAGTGGTTAGACTATGAGAGCATTTAATATCCAAAAATTGATATGAATATGATAGTTTGGAGAGGTTTATGTGCATTAATGATGATTTAAGGTGTTATTAATGATAATGTGCACTAATAAAACCTAATGAGCCTATTGAGTATGAATGGGTAGTGACTATGGGTTGATAAAATAGAGTGTATAGAATTATGTATTGATAAATTTTCAAGATCGAGACAATGATGATATTCTTGTGGTATGATTGTAGTGTGGTTAATTTTGTTACCATTTGAGATTGTTGAAACTTTGGGAAGTTAGAATAGTAAGGGGTAAACCTTTAACCTCTCAAAGGTTTGAGGTAATCGAGGGAAACTTAATCTTTATAGTTGAATGTTAATTGTATTTATGAAATGTGATTTATGATTTAAATCAATGATGCATATCAACAATGTGCTTGACTTGCGAAATGGTTTTGGAAAGATAACCATGATTATGCCACCCTTTGTATTTTACGAAATTGATCGTGATTTGTTATTAAGGGTGGAGAATTGTGATATAAGATGTGTCATATTTGTGAAGTATTTGAGTTTATATGAGTTCATGTACTATGAATTGATTATTGAAATGCATATTATGTGAGAAATGAGCATAGCATGATCATTGGCAGGAGTTTACCTAGAGAGAGAAGTAGATTGATTTAAATCTACGTGGTATTGGCAGTGACCATTGGAATCGAGAACTAGCCTTGGTACCAATTGTTGGAATCAGGAAATAGCCTTTGTCCCATGGTTGATTTGGGACTGTCCCACCATTTTATAAGGGACTTAAACCTAACTAGTCTCTACCTGTTCATGAGGAGGCTAGATTAGGGGTATGACACCCCATGGTTATTAGTATTGGGGGAAACTGGATTACATAAGTGAGTGAGTTTACTCTAACCCGATAGCTCCTCACAAGTAGAAGGCTGGGTTAGTTTGTGAAAGATATAGCCAAGTAATAGCCACCGATTTTGTGTTAGAAGTAACAAGAGAATATAAGGTTAGTATATGATTATTCATATAAGTCCGGCTATATGGTTGTTATTTTTATATTCCAACATGTGTTGAGGGCGCATGGTTGTTATCTTTGCAACCTTGTGTTGTGCTTGTGAAATATCATGATAAAGTATGATATGGTAAGCTCAGTCATATGGTTATTAGTTTTGTAAACCGTGGTCGAGTATTATATGTGATATCTATGTTTTTATCTAATTGCATCTATTTACAATTGATATGTAATTATATAGGTTAAGTGAAACTTAGTTACTAAATGGTTGTACTTACCCCTCCATTCTTAATATTTTCAAGACCTAGCTCATCGAATCTGAATCAAGGAAAACACATAGAGGCTTAGGATTGTAGAGTAATCCTCTTTATGCCTTTTTTTGTTACTTTCATGTGTATTTGTTGATGTAATTTCCAACTAGGCTCATTTGCATGTTTTATGCATTACTTGCATGATCTTGTGTATAATTGGTGTATTTTGTGCCCTAGGTTAGTGTTGTAAGGTTGTTTAAGGAAAAGTTATATGGTGGCAAGCCATAGTGACTAGGGTCATTACAAATTAGTATTTAGAGACTCCAGTTGAGATAACTTGATTTTGTAGGCTGGGTTAACTATACTTATCTGTTGCATTACATTGAATACTATAGTTGGCAAATTACGTTACAAGTTTCTTAATTCCTAATGTTCTTCTCCAAAGCTCTAAAGATATAATACTCTTATGTTGTGTATTTCGCTTGTTATGTGTGTCTTCCCTTTAGACAAGGATGTCTGCCATCTTAGAGAGGGGAGTATGGGGTAAAAATTAAAGGAAGACTATAACATCTAACTCTGTAGAGGAGTAAAAAGCTTACAATTATATATCAAAAGGATTTACTAGCATGTTAAATTGGGTGCCAATGCTAAAGTAGTGTAATAGTAGAACTTATAGATACAAGCTTAACACTAATCCTTGTTTGGAAACTAGAATGCCAGAAGAGTGTTTAATGATTAGAGTTGGGATAGACCATTATGAAGAATAATGGGAAATAGGAAATTCATATCAAACCCTTGGAAAGGAATGTGAATTTGAATAGATGTGGGAGTGCTAAGAAGAAGAAGGTGACAACTATAAAATTGGGGGCCCAAATGGCTAGACCTATTGAGACGAGCTATGAGACTTTCCTAGACGAGTAGGAGGTGACTTACTTAGGTGAGTGTTATACTCACCATAGGAAGCAACATGCTAGCAGTAGATAACCTAATAGTCGGGAGTCCATTTTAATTGCCGCAACGAGGAGTCACAACCTTTTAAAGCTTTGATCTCATAAAAAATATAAACCTCTCCTCTACCTCATTGTTTTAAGCACCCATCGAAGGGAACCCAAGAAGCTCAATGCTGTTATGGCCATTAGAGCCTCCATAAGCCCTACTTTTTCCTTCTCCAGCCATCATAAATTTCAACTTCAATTGTCTTTCTCTAATAAAAGGGAGATTATGAACAATAAGTAGGGAGGAGTGTCCAATTGAGAAAGGAACTATCTAGTTCACTCATTCATTGTGATCGGTGGAGATCTGTGAAAGCTTCTTCTTCCCCATTCCACCTCTCCTTTAAAGATGATGAGGTACTAGCTACTAGTTTTTTTCATATGCTCACTAAGGCTAATGAATGCACTCCTTGCTGTAAGCATGTCATCAAGAGGCCAGGGCAACCAGTGCTTAAAGCCAAGGTGAGTGTCTTGGCAATCCTCGCTAGGGTGAGTGAAGGTATGCTTACCTAGCTGAGTGGCATTCACTGTGGTGAGTGACCATAGTAACTTAAGACTTTGTTTTCTTACTGAGCTTGTTTTAAATGTAAACCTAACATGTTCCTTAACTCTGTAAACCACTTTAGTAAGGCTTTTCTTTAATACCACTCTATATCAATTGTAGCAGCCTATTTGCCTTATAATAAAGATACACCGTAATAGTTCCTGTTCTTTTTGAAAACATCACCAAACCTAAGTTGTTTTATACCTATAGATCACACTTAGGGATTGTAAAATCACCTCTTTATCCTTTAGTATTACCCTCTTATATACCCAACTTGTAAGCTTTGTTCTTATTGTGCTATACACCTTTGCTGTTGATTTCAGAAATGCCCCCCAGACCCCCACGTCGTGGTGTACCTCAAGAGACCACTCCTAAAGAGATTCGATGCTAGATCTTCACGGGAAACTTATGGCAATAGAGGGAATATCCTATATAATACTAATATCCCATTCTACATCTCTACTCGCCATTTCCATAACTATGGGAGACTATTTTAATTGAAGGAAAGAAGGAATTCTATTATAGTACATGAGTTCGCTAAAACTGTGATTCACTTTAGGATGGCCTATGCCATTCCTAGGGTTAAGGTAGCTATCACCCTCAAGACTATTCGCTAGCAACTTTAAGTGCTTATACTAGAGGCATACCTATACTAGTTATACTAGGAGGACCCAAAGAACATCCCAACGAAGAACATATCTTGGGCCCTAGATACTTAAGACTGGTTAAATAGGTATGGAAGTATGAAAATGAGTTTCACCCATTATTTCAAAAGCCAAACTAGACTAGTCAATTCAACTAGTTTAACTAGGAACTGGCCATAAGTCTAGTCCGGGATAACCTTAAAATTGGACCAAAATAAACTAGGCAAAAACTAGTAAAACTGATCAACAATTAGAATAACCAAGAAAAGCAAAACTAGTTTTCACTAATAAATGAACACCAAAAAATAACTAACATTAATGATAAAATCACCAAGCCCTATGTACATGACTATTGTGCACCTCCTATGGATTGATATATCTGATTTCTTATACTGATAGTGAGCCTCAGCCATTCCCTCTTTCATTCCAAATGATGTGGGGCTAACTCATGCTAATGTTCATTGTTTCTTCTTCTTTGCTTATTGTTTGCACTTTTTCTAATTTTCTCTTATCTTTGATTATATTTTTTATTGATCTGCATAACTTTTTTATTAATAATATAAACATTATTTCATATTTATCTTCATAGTATCAATCTATATTTTTCTGGTCAAAATATTTTAAAATTTTGTTTAAATTTGTCTCTAAAATATGCTTAATGGTCATAATTTTAAAGAGAAAAAACCATTTTAATTATTGTCTACAATATATATTTCTTTTTTTATTATCTTTGATGATGTTGTTCTTCTTAATAAAAATTTCTTAATTTGTGGATAAATAATAATTTATATTTTAATTTATTTATCTCTTTTTTAAAATGTTCCATGTAAATATTTATGCTTATCATTGTATTATTTTAATACATAAAATTAAAATATATCAATCTATTAACCACTGGTTCGACCACGGTTCAATCACAATTGAATCAATGAACTGTAAACCACTACCCTAGCTAGTTTAATAACTGATCTAGTTTTAAAAACCTTGGTTTTACCTACTCCAAGCTAACCTAAGTATGCAAGCAAGGATACGGCTCCACTTTATGGGCTTGAACATCACTCCTACTAGCCACTGCAGCTACCTCTACTAAAATGGCTCTCCTTATCTACCTTCTAGCATCTAATAAGTTGTGGATATCCTTACATTATACCTCTCTACTCTCCTATTCTTCCTTATTTTTTCTTAGTTTGAGATATATAGAAATTGAATTGGAGATTTTTGAGTGGGTTGTTTTCTGACTCAATAATATGAAAGGGCTGTTAGGAGTTAAACTAAAAATTTATAACTGATTTGGTGGTTAATGGTTGAACCTTGAACTATAGGCTCAATTTGGCCTTCATTGGGAGATTTAAAAGTAGGGAAATTCTATATGAGCAATAAGAAAGCTAATAAAAAGTTGCAGAAGGTTTATGGAAGGTGAGTAGGACTTAAGGTTGCTTAGTGAATGGAATTAGAAGTTTAAGCTAGTTTAATTTAATTAATAAGTACTTATGTTAATTTTGAAATTGAAATATAGTGCTTAATTATGTAGATTGACGTGGCTTATGAGTAATCTTGAGCAACTGATAGTAAGAAAGTAAAAGTACCGTGGGTAAGCCTTTTTAGCATAGAAGGGTTAATGCTATTGGATAATTCATGCTGTTTATCATGTAATTTAACTATTTATAAGTAAAATTTTATAATATGATATTGTACATTGCATGATTTTGAAACTACCTTGATTTTGAATTGAAAAGAAGATTTGATTTATAAAATTAATTTACTAAAGGAAGTTGGTTTTTAAAGGCTAATATGATAAATGTGAATTGTTTATACATATATAGATATATGATAGTGTATTGTGTAAAGTGATAATCATGATAGAGAGTGAGAGTTCACCTTAAGTGGAGTAGTATGAAAATCCATATGGTTGGGCTGACACCATAGGAAATCTAGTGCAAACAACATGTAAGGGACTATTACAATAGGACATCCGGGTAGTCATTACATGATAGAAGTTTGTTCTGTAATCTAGCTAAAGTCATAGGTTTTATGATGTCATAATTAGTTTTATTATTTAATTTCATTATGCCCATATTTGGAAATTAATTTTAATTGGAAATGCAATTATTATCCATATGCTTTGAACTTTTATCTTGTGTGTCACATTTATTTGTGTAGGGTGACACACATTATGGATTTGGCACATAAGGACCATTGGATTGGAATACAAGATGAGTCAAGAGGCAAAACACTTGAGTTTTAAGGTCAAAGTACAAGCCTTTATGATCTTACACACATTGTACCATACTTTGATTCCACTCACTCACTCTCTTAATTTCCTATTACATCATCAAGCGTTCACATGAAGCTTATTTGATAATCTAGCTAATGCATAGGTTTTATTTTAATTTGATTTTCCATTTGAAAATTCCATCCAGATGAAAAATGATCACTTTATGTCATTTTTGCCTATCTAAGCGTCCTAAATCCAAATTGTAACATCCTAATTTCTTAATCCTGTGATTAACTATTAATTAGGAGCGAAGTGATAATTAGTGTGGAATTATAGATTTCGATAATTACTTAATAGTTTGACTTATTAGGATGCTGTGTGAATAGGTACGAGAGGAAGGATTACGTTACACATGGTAAGCATGTGCGGCTGATGTTGCATGTGTCGCAATGCATGTCCTAGAAAGTGACTTTTTAAGTCATGAAATTTTATGATTTTCAGAAAGGGAAAATTAAAAAATATGAAAGGGAGAGAGAAGGGCTGGTGTGCTAGGGCAAGTAGTTTCAAGTCATTGGAAGGCACTTCTAATAAGTAACTATTGGATAAGCTACATATAACTTTACCTTCCATTATAACCAAATTTCTTAACCAATAGTAATAAAAAGGTTCTCAAGAGTTAAATTAGAACTTTGCGATTGGTTTAGAGCTGACACGGTAGAGCTTTGTACCCATAGGCTCAGGTTTGCCCTAATTCAATAAGATTTTAAGGCAAAAATCTTGTTTAATTGAAATAAG
>NW_026555775.1:0-50221 GCF_029017545.1 Prosopis cineraria | reverse complement strand
ATAAGGCAATCACAATTGAACATATATTATCGATTCCCCTTGCACATGTAGCAAGTGCAATAGGCACTTTCTGTACAAAACTATTTTGGGTTTATAAAATAATGTTGTTTTAAAATAACCTTCCAAAAGATCTATCATTTTTAGTTTTCATATTTGAGTTTCAGCTTGTGGAACATTTTGAGATATTAATTTAATTGGTTTTTTTTACTATTTGAACTTCATCAAGTTTTATTTGAATATAATTGTTTTAACACGTTTTATTTCAGAATGTCAAGAAATGTGTCCTACATTTAACCACCATCATTCTAACATTTGAAAAATGGAATCCATTAAGTGTCTTTAATATGGAAAAACCAATGCTTAGTTAGCAATTAAAGTATTTTAATGTCGCCGGACTTTTGTCCAAATTGTGGCCTAAGTAAGGCTTGTATGCAAAAGTATTAAATTGCACCAACCTTAGAGTTTCTACTTTCTCGGGCTCTCTGACTTGTATTTTGTAAATTTCTACTATTCTTTACCCTTGTTATTGTGCAAGAATAGTCTGTTTAATCTTTGAAAGTTGATGAGTTTTTACTGATGTGGTTAGAATAGCACCTAAAGACAATGTTGTTTTAGCACACTACTACATCAAATTTACTACTACATGCTAATGGTAACTAGGCAACAGTTTGGAAACTAGCAATGTAGCTATAGCTAGTTACTATTTACTAAGATGATAAAAATGACACGTTTGGAGCCAAGTGTGACGGAAGGCTTGGTTAGAATTGTTTAGTTGGCAATATTGATATTATGGTCCTGTTTAGTTATTTGAAAGGAATGGAATGGAATGGATTAAAAAATAAAGGTACAAATAAGTTGATCAAGGGGTGGTGAGCACATTTATAAGTAGGAGGAACTAATTTAGTTCATAGGATTAAAAATCATGATTTATGACGATTTTAGAGGGAGTGATAATTTTCACATTTGTAGTATATATTAATAAATTTTATCATACTTATTATAAGAGGAAAGTGATTTAGTTCATTTTTTGTCTTATTTTTTTTAGTCCATTCCATTTCATTATCTTTTAAAACCGAACAGACCTATTATGATGCTAATTTTGATATAATGTTCAAACTTTTTTAAACAAAATACGACCATCATTGGGGAAGTATACTAATAAACTCAAATTCAAAAAATCTTAAATATGACAAAAGTGAAAACTAATCACTAGATGTTGATGATATGATAAAATATTATATCTAATAGAACATACTTTAAAAAAAGTATTAGCTTTTTTCACATATTCTCTTGCTTTTTTTAAGGACATATTCGTACTTTGAATAAAAAAAAATTCACACTAATATTATAAATGATAAAATAAAAATACCTGAATAATAATAATAATAATAATAATAAGATTCTTTCAAAGCTTCTTTTCAAAAATCGCCTCATGTTACTTCTTTTTTGTTAATCATATGATTTCAAAATCATGTCGGGCTATTAATAGGGAGGGTCTATTAGAAAAATTAAATCTTAATGTATGACAAATCAATGTTAATATCTTTATTAGAAGAGAGATATATTCATGTTTAATGATGTTCTCCCATGTATTGATTAAACAAGAGAATAGGTCTTTTGAACTTGAAAGCATGTTTGGGCTTTGATGAGCCCATTAAATCCAATTCATTAAAAAAATTAGTTATTAAAAAAAATTTAAGATAAGAAAGAGGATAAGTAGTAAAATTGCCATTACCTAATTAAAACTTTATATCAAGCACCACGATGACAGATTCCCACGTTATAAGTCAAGCAACTCTTTTTAATTGTTACTAATATGCATGTTTGTGTGTGTGTATTATATAATATATAATTTTATAATGATAATGATGATATGATGGAGACATAGGTAGGCAATTTCATTTGATTCTTTCATATTTTTAGCATTGATTTGATATGTCTATGTTGATTTATTCAATATATTGTATAAAATAAATCATTTTTCTTACATCGTGAGTTAGGCTCAAAGAGTATAAAAATAACATAACTTGACAAAGTAGGTTCATTATTTAATTTTCCTACTTTTTTGAGGTGATATCACAACTGTTTATAAATTGGGTACTCCATACACACTATGAGAACTTAACATGGATTAGATTGATTTGTTATCTCTTTGTTATAACTCCTTTAGTTTTAATTATATTTATAAATTGAATTTGATATTAGTATATGCTTGTGATTAACATTTGAAGCATATATGGCCTCTTATAATTTCAACTTCTAACCTTTCAAGTTGTTTGGGAGGATTTTGTTCAAGTGAAGTCAGAGCCCAAGACAGAAAGCCCAGTTAGGATAGGCCACTTAATTATTCTGATTGTCTTATTGTTTTATTATTCATTTATTCTTATCTTATGTATTTACATGGCACCCTTAGGATTACTATGGTTTTGTAAATTGTCTCTATAAATGGAATACAACACTTAGGGCTTTGTGTGCCACTATTATATTTCTATTTCTATGCAAATCTTAACTTGGTATCAGAGCTGAAGACACACTGTCAGGGTAGAAGAATCCTCCAAATCATCATCTACCCCACAGCCCACTAATTCTTTCATTTTTGCTTCTCTTCTTGCTAAAAATCTATTGGCACCTACCCTAACACAATATTTTTGTTAAGCTGGACAAGACTAATTATCTTCTTTGGAAAACTCTTGTTTTACCTTTATTAAGAGCTATAAACTTGAGGGTTTCATTAATGGCACCAAAACCTGCCCTCCTCAATTTATTATTGACAATAATGAAACCAAACTCAACCAAGAGTTTTAAAGATTGGATCTCAGTAGATCAGGTGGTTTTTAGTTGGCTACTCAACACTATGACTCTTGAAGTTTCTGCTCATATGACTCAAGTTTCATCTACTGTAAGTCTTTGGAAAGATACGTGTGAGGTAGCTAGAGCTCAAAAAAAAAGCCCGTATCCTTATGCTGGCAAGCTGATTTGCAACATACCTGAAAGGGTGCAATACGGATGGACGAGTATCTCACTAAGATGAAGAATATTTCTAAAAGTCTTGCATTAATAAGGAGTCTTATTCCTCAGGTGGATTTGTTCCTGCAAGTTCTAGCTAGACTAGATGGTGAATATAATCCCATCGTGGTCCAGCTATCATGCACCAAAGAAGAAATGAGCTAGATAGAGTTTCAAATCACACTACTTACTTTTGAATCTCACCTAAAACAAATCAACCAAGTTACACAACTTAACATTTCTACTCAATTTGCTCATTTTGCTTGTGCTCAAAACTCTCGTGGTAACTAGAGAAGTTTTCATGGTGCTCGAGGGTCACATAGTAGCCGAGGAAGAAAAGGCCGTGGTACTAAACCACCTTGCCAGCTCTGTGACAAACTTGGTCACACTGTGAAGGATTGTTTTCATCATTTTGATAAAAATTTCAATCCACCTAGTGGCTCTCGTAGGAACTATGAAGCTAGTTCTAGTACTTCTAATTTAATGAGGTGTTCTTTACTTTACTTGAGATATTTAATGATGAATCATGGTACTTAGATAGTGGAGCTACAACTTGAGTTACTAATGATGCTACTCATCTTGATCAGCCAGTAAACAATAATGGTAAGCTTTATCTATTAGTTGTTAATGGTTAAAGCTTAAATGTTGAACAGATTGGTTCTTCTACTCTATGAAATGTATCTAATTCCTCTATTAAACTTAACAATATTCTTTATGTACCTAAGGCTTAGAAGAATTTAATCAGTATCCCTAAGCTAACAAATGATAATGATGCTTTGATTCTAATAAATTCACGTGTTGCAATTGTCAAGAATTAGGAAATAGGACAAGTGGTACTACAAGAGTTAAAAGTAACAAGGACTTTAAAGAGTTGATGCAAAGAATGTAAAGAGTAATGCTGGTTTTTGGGATGACAGAGAGCATGTAAAGTCATATATGGTTTTTCATGCTAAAGGCAAAGAAGTCTTGGTTGACAAAAATAATACTTGTAATTCTAGGTAGCTGTGACACTATAGGCTAGGGCATCCTAATGATATGATTTTAAACTAAGTCATTAGATATTATAATTTGAAAGTTAATGAGAAAACTAAACTTATGTTTTGTGAATCTTACAAGTATGGAAAATCTCACTTATTGCCCTTTAAAGCTTATACTTCTAAGACTTCTCGACCTTTACAATTAATTCATACAGATTTGTGAGGACCTTCACCCTTACCCTCCTTAAATGGATTTTGCTATTATATATTATTTTAGATAATAGAAGATATCCCTAGATCTATCCTCTTAAAAATAAAGATGAGGCTTTACAAATGTTTGTTCATTTCAAACAATTTATTGAACGATAGTTTGATAACAAGATTAAAATTGTTCAAAGTGATTAGGGTGGTGAGTATAGGAGTTTCTCTAAGACACTACAAGATATTAGCATACATTTCAGATACTCTTGTCCACATGCATCACAGCAAAATAGGAGAACAGAACAAAAACATAGACATATAGTGGAAATGGGTTTTACCCTGCTAGCTCAAGCTAAAATGCCTTTTCATTATTGGTGGGAGGCTTTTCACATAGCTACTGAATTAATTAACTAATTAACTAGTAGTGTTCTAAGAGGAATTTCTCCTTACACGAGGTTATTTACAAATACCTTTTCATTATTCGTGGGAGGCTTTCCACACAATTACTAAATTAATTAATCAATTACCTAGCAGTGTTCTAAGAAGAATTTCTCCTTACACGAGGTTATTTACATAATACCCTAACTATTCCAACCTAAAGGTTTTTGGTTTTGCATGTTACGCTTGCCTACAAGCTTATAACCAACACAAGCTTTAGTTTTGAACTACCAAGTATGTTTTTCTTGGTTACAATAATTCACATAAAGGATTTAAATGTTTAAGTCCTACAAGAAGAATCTATATCTCTAAACATGTTGACTTTAATGAAAATGAATTTCCATTTGTAATAGATTTTATCAACAAAAGACAAGTACCTATTAAAGAAATACATCCAAGCATTTTCTTCAAACCACTACTCAATGCTTTGCCTATACAATGTTCTTCAACCAAAAATGACTTGTCTTAAAGTACTTAGTCTCTTATGAATAGAAATAATGCCTTAATTGAACCTGATTTTGCTCATTCTGATAGAATTGACGACATAGGAGAAGACGAAGATGTAAATAACAAAACAATATAGGGCAACACTACCACAAGTTCAACTTCAAATTTATCTATTTCAAGTCAATCTATTCCTACTGATTTTATGGCTTCTAATCAGACACTTATGGATGAAGCTTAGAACAGACATCTTATGATTATTAGGAGTAAAGTTGGAATTTACAAACCTAAAACTCCTTTCATAGGATTAGCTGAATCTTCTGATATTTCATTAGTGGAACCAAATAGTGTTTCTAAAGCTCTAAAGCCTAAACTATGAAAGAGAGCTATGTTAGATGAATTTAATGTCCTTATCACTAACAAGACATGGGTATTAGTGCCCTATACAGACAAATAAAGCCTATAGACTGCAAATGGATATTCAAAGCAAAGTTTAAACCTGACGGGTCATTCCTAAAACTAAAAGAAAGATTAGTAGCAAAAGGGTTTCAACAAAATCCAGGATTAGATTATGATGAGACATTGAGATTCATTTTAACTCTAGCTGTGAGTTCTAATTGGCAAATCAAACAGTTAAATATAAATAATGCCTTTCTGAATGGTTTTCTTCAAGAAAAGGTGTTTATGAAGCAACCCAAGAGGCTCATTAAT
The DNA here is from genome assembly GCF_029017545.1 of Prosopis cineraria. Taxonomy (NCBI): domain Eukaryota; kingdom Viridiplantae; phylum Streptophyta; class Magnoliopsida; order Fabales; family Fabaceae; genus Prosopis; species Prosopis cineraria. The sequence goes on along the minus strand of NW_026555775.1, from coordinate 44,444 downwards.
AAAATATTCCCAAATCATGTCTTCCTTCTACACAAGGCTATTTATAGCCTAAAACAGGCTCCTAGAGCTTGGTTTGATAGACTAAAATCTACCTTAGTTAGCTGGCATCTTAAGCATTCTCAGTGTGATAATTCTATATTTTTCCTGAAGTAAAAGCACAGTATTATGTTTGTACTTGTCTATGTTGAAGACATTATTGTCACTGGGAGTAATCCATCCATGTTAACTGCATTCATCAAACAACTAAACTCTCAATTTCCTTTGGAAGATCTAGGGAATCTACATCATTTTCTCAGCATTGAAAAATATAAAGATATGTCAGGTCTTTACTTGAAGCAAGACAACTATATTCTGGATTTATTTAAAAAATTTAGTATGGCTACTTGCTCATCTATTCCTACTCTTATGGTGATTAACAAAATTTTATTCATTAATGATGGGACTCTTCTAAAAAATCCATTAATGTATAGAGGAGCTGGTACAGCATTAGACCTGATATAATGTTTGTAGTGAACAAATTAAGTCAGATTTTGCACACACCTACTAATCAACATTGGCAAGCAATCGAGAGAGTTCTAAGGTATCTTAAGGGGGCTACAAATCTGACTCTTTGCTTGAGACCAAGTAAATTTCTTTCCTTGCATGGCTCCTCATATATGGATTGGGCAACATGTGTTGATGATCGTCACTCAATGGGAGGTTATTGCATCTTTCTTGGAGATTCTCTTGTTGCTTGGTTTGGACAGAAGCAAAAGGTAGTCTCCATATCTTCAACGGAGTCCGAATATAGAGCATTAGTCGATCTTACTATTGAGATTGCTTGGCTTCCATCCTTGTTCTCTGAGATTGAATTTAAGCTCAAATAGGTTTTAGTAGCATGGTGTGATAATCTGAGCGCATCAACTCTCACCTCTAACCTAGTTTACCATGCTCGAACAAAACACATTGAGTTAGATGTGCATTTTGTTCGAGAATGTGTCCTGTCTCACCAACTCTCTACATGCTATATCCCTTCATCTGATCAAATTACATATATATTTGCTAAAGCTTTATCTCACTCACATTTTTTGGACCTAAGATCTAAGCTTAGACTAATTATAAGCCCAATACTAAGTTTAAGGGGGAATGTTGAATTAAAGTCAAAGTCCAAGACAAGAAAGCCCAGTCAAGATAAGCCCACTTAATTATTCTGATTGTCTTATTCTTTTATCACTCATTTATTCTTTATCTAATATATATACGTGGCACCCTCAGGATTATTAGGGTTTTCTAAATTTTCTCTATAAATAGAATACAACACCTAGGGCTCTATGCGCCACTGTTACATTTTCTATTTCTGTGTAAATCTTAACTATTTCTTTTTTTCAATGTTTAGTTTTTCTGTTTAATTTCATAATGTTTATTTTGTGACTTAAACGGTTCCTCATATATAATTTATGTTTTGATATGTGTGTGTGTGGTGTGTGTGTTGCTTCTTTTCAAAAAATAACTTAAGATTGCTAATTACAGTTGATGTTTAACCAAAGGATAATGACAATTAATCAGAAGCCAGAACATATATTAATAAATTGATGTACTGAGGATATATAGTAACAACTAGCAACCACTATTTTAATTGAAAAGACCAAAATTAAATCTAGATAGATAATCAGCCTCACATCTGATAAATCCCAACTTCTTAGCATTGTCTTTGTCCTTGTTGATTTAATCAATCTTTGCTTTTGTTTTTTTATGAAAACTAGGAGTATTTTCTGCTAAGAGAAAAGTCATCCTAGGAATGGAGGGTAACAAAGTAGCTCCTTTTAACTATTTTTGCGCCATATATACACAAGTTTTAGTTAATTTAGTTTTTCAATCTCCTTGACTACATGTTTAATTTGAAATTAATCTATGAATATAAAGAACAGTTATAAATCTAGTTCTTTCTATATATATATATATATAAAGGGTTTATATGAGTTGGCTCGTGAGGTCCCGATAGGTAAAGACATGTGCTTTTATATTCAAAGAATGCTAACAATATCAACATGTAGTAGAATTTATTTTGATCCCATGATTTTTTTTTTTTTTTGGATTATGCGCTAAATCTTCATTACCAACCTCTATTAGTAATTACTCCTTTGGTCTCTTACAAAGGACTTATATATCAACCACTAAGAAGATATATATAGGCAGCATGATTTATTTAATCTTACTATTTTTTGAATTATGAATCAAACTTTTATCAACCAAATTAATATTTGTTAGCAATTACTCCGTTGGTCCCACTTATAGGGTCAAGAGAAAAATTAATTTTAATCTTATTTATAAGGAATTATACTGTTTTTTTAACACTTATTACATGTTAGAAAAAATTATTAAAAATAAATATTTTTGCCTTTATTAGGGGCAAAGATAGAAATTATATTTGTTAAATTTTAAAATAGAATTAATGAAATTTAAGATTTTTCTTGATTATAGTAAAATAAAAGTAACTTATAAATATGAAATATATCGTTGTATTCAATCCTGCATATGACAGGACAATTATTCCAACAATGGGCTCTTATACGCAGGTTTGTGTGAACAATATAGCATCCTAATGATCAACACAGAAACAAGAAAAGAAAAATAATTGTGCTGATACATTACAAAAAGCATTAGAGACTATAAGAGGTGTTAGAGGCCTAATCCATGAACAAATTACTATATCATGTATTATCTATAGATCAACGAGGTCGCTGTAAAATAATTTCATCGGCGAACCATTTCAATGATGGAGAGAGCTACGGCGAACAACTGAAAAGTATCATTGTTTCTCTTCGTTAATGGTGAAACCACTCCTCTCTTTCCCTCGAACCCATCTTCACAGGTGGAAGACGCATCAAGAATAGAACTTATCTTGACATTCGAATCTACTTAACGCTTTCACTTGTAATCTCCAATGGCTTCTTCAACAGTCGTGATGGCATCTGAATCCAGTCCCAAGCAATCCTTCAAGCATTCTCTGATATACCGATCTTTCGATCCCTTCGTGTCCTTCTTGTTCGTCTTCTTCAAGAGTTGTTCAATGTAAACCCTAGTTTCTTTGACGTTGGTTCTGGTTAGATAAGGCCAAGATCCGTGAGGCTTAATTTGATGTTGTGACTTCTGGGATCAGATTCTAAAGAAGAAATGCAAAAGTCGAGGCTTATGTTTGGATCAGACTCCGAACTTTTCTTGCAGGTTTCTTGAATGAGATGGTTGATCGATGTTGTGGGATTGAAGGAAAGGAATAGGATCAGTAAGGAAAGGCAGGAGCGAATAGAACTCATCGTCGATGCCATTGCATTCTCCGCCAGGTATAGTGTATGTGCTCGTGTGTGTAGGTTTAGGAACATATAGAAGAATAAATTATATGAAAAAACCTAACTTTTAATTCATACACTTTACTCTTATTTTGCTATAAGTCTCTATAATTTTTTTTTTTTATGTTTTAAGTCCCTATATTTTCATTTTTTGGTATTCTAAATCCCTCTAAGGTCCCTACACTTAATTTATTTAGAAATTTGAAACACTAAAAAATGAAAGTATTAGAACATAAAACACAAAATATATATATATATATATATATAAAAACTTATAGCAAAACACAAGAAATTGCAAGGACCAAAAGTGTAGATGAAAACGTATTTCCTTCCAATCAATGTTATAAAATGATTTTAATTGAATTCGCTCTTAACAGGTTAGTTAATTGTCTTTAAAATTTCACGTGTTTCATGTTTACATTTATTTAATAAAGTGTTTTAATTAAAAAAATTTATTAGTTACACCTCTAATTTAGGATATTTGAAAAAAAAAAAACATCATTAATTGTCCTTTAAAATGCACAAAATGTCTTATAATTTTTAATATCATTTTGAAAAAAACAAATTCATTATATTTTTGAATGGAGGAAGTTAATTTTAATTTGCCTATCTTTTAAAGTAACAAGCATTCTAATACTGAACAAAAAATAACTTATACATGAATTTAGATATTAAAAATAATGAAGAATATAAAATTTTAGCTCTTAAATTTTTTTTAATTATCAATTTATTTCCTGCAATTTGAATTAAAATAATTATTGTTATCGTTTTATAAGAATTGGGTTATTATATGTCAAATTTCAAATACTAAATTGACAATTTAAAAAATTAGGAGCTAAAAGTTATAATTTTTTCTGATATTTTGTACTAGGAAAAACATAATTTTGAGTCTCTTTACTTTACTCGTATTTTATTATTAGTTTTTGTATTTTTTTTTTTGGTTCTTGCATTTTTATTTTTTATTATTTTAAGTTTCTCTAGAGACCTTAGAGAGACCTCAAATAATGAAAAAAAAAGTACAATGACAAAAAATTATATTTTCTCTTTGTATTATATAATTAAGAAATATACCCAAAATGACTTTATTTTTTTAAAACAAGTAATCATACATTATATATTTTAGATTTATATGATCCTTAATGAAAAATATAGTTGCTACTGGGTCCTTTAACTTTTACCATAAAGTGTAAACTATCAATTATTCTTTCACTATGTCAAATCGGCTAAAACCCTGAATATAGATGAACCTATAGGTAATTGACTCAAAGGTTAGCCCATGAGGCGTTATCTATGAAAGGAATTACAATTTAAACTTTAAATATTTAAGGAAAAATATAACTATTAATTTCTATATTATTATATTTTGTTATTAATTCTTATTTTTTTTTAATGTTTTAGATTCCCATAGTTTTTCCCATCCCCAACATTGGCCCATTTATTTTTAAATATGTTCAAAAAAATTATGATTATGGTTGGTAATTCAAGTGAGGTGGACTAATTTGGACTCAATCTGAATAAGCCCAAACCCAATAAGCCCAAACTTTAATGACAAGCCCAGCCCGAACCTCATGGATCTTCAAGTGAGCCTAAATATATGAATTATCAATTTTTTTCATTTTTAAATTAATGTTAATTTAATTTTTTTACTTTAAAATATATTATATTTATTTTATCAAAAATATAAAATATTTTTTTGAATACTTTAATGATGTAGAAAACTCAAAATTTTTTAAAAACATGTATGGATCATAAAATCTAAAAATTAATATTAAAATATATTTTAAATATTATTTTACGATATTTTATAAATTAAAAATAATAAAAATATGTCAATATAAATATTTTTAAAATTTTTTTAAAAAAATCTATAACAATGTATTCAAATAGATGGTATTTTAGTGTAAAATGACTTAAAACTTCAATAATTCATTAATATTTAATATATTTTATAAATTTTTTAAAATGATTTTTTTTTTTGGGTTATTGAGGTTGTTATTCTTAGACTCAAATTGACTCCTTAATCCAAACTTGTAATCATAAAAAAATTGAATAACTTCTATATTAAAATTTAGTCAATGATTCATTGCCCGTACTTAGCTATTTAATTATGTACAAATGTGTTGTCTTGGTTTTGATCATGACAAAGTTAGAAAATATTTTATATTTAACATGTTCAATTTACTCAGGAAATGGTAAGTTATTAAGTTTGACGGCTTAAAACATTCAGTTTTTCTTTTTGTCAAAGTTTTCCAAATATTTTGAAATTTCTTGTTATGCAAAACTTCAAAACTTGAGTTTTCTCCTAAAATTTTGAAAGTCACTTTTCTCGTGCTAACTTCTCCATTTTTTCTAAATTTGTGCTAATGTTTTGAAATTTCTATGCTTCATTTAAAACATTTCAAAACATTGCCTGAAATTTATTTGAAATATCTGTGTCATCTGATATATCATCTACATTTTTCGAAATTTATTCAAAAAATTTTAAATTTTAAGCTCAATTTATTTAAAACCGCTTTAGTATTTCGAAAGTTCTCATCTAGCTTCTGTGTACACCTCACCTCAGTCTTCTGATTTTTTTTTATCAATATTTCAAAATATTCTCTTTGCTTTGAAACTTAAGCTGATATTTCGATCTTTCTCCAACAAGTTTCTGAAGTATTCTCAATTAGCTTTATACACACACACACACACACACACACACACATATATGTTTCGAATTTTCCTCTGATATTGCAAAAATTTTCAATAAAGCCAGGTTCATCAGATTATCTTATAATTTCAGGTTTTCACTCTGATAATCTTTCTAAATTAATCTGAACTTATTCCTTATTGATTATAAACTTGTTCATGTTCAGATTAACATCTTTTGACCTTTGGATTATGCTTTATAAAGTTTAATCAGATCCAAAAAAATTTCTCAAAGTGATATATTTTGAAATTTCATCAAATTTTTCAAAATTTTGTTTTAACGGTAATAATGTTAGAACATTTAATATGTTTTTGCTTTAAATTCAAAGCACATAACCTAACCAAAAAAACCTTTTTCCTCCATCTTTTTTAGAAAACTTAGTATCCTCGCCAAAGATGAACATTGGGCAAAGTGTCCAATGTTTTGATTAACGAGAAACAAGTCTTAATGGAAATGCTGATGATTATAATGAACACTTGATGTGAAGACAACAAAAGGGACTCATTTATGAAGTTGAAGTAGAGAAGCTAATGCCCGTGCCTTGATATTCAATTCTTTCAATCACCTTTTGCTATATACATTTTTGGGCTCACTAACAAGTTAAACAAAAAGAGTTTCTCGTCCCACATTTCGTCATACACCTTATATACATTTTAAAATCAAATCATACAAGTACCATAATTTATAAATTGCCAACCATATATCAACATGTTTACTATAAGATTTCCTAGATTCAATTTTATAAGGAGATTCAATTTTGTACAAGAGCAAAACAAAATCCTAAATTTAAATTTCAATCCTTAATATATATAAAATTTCATTATTCCATTTCAACTTTTCTACACATTTTAATAAATACCTTGCAGGCATCATAATTCGAAGTATATCAAGAAGTTTCATATTCTTCAAATCTAAATTCATAAACATTTATATAAATTTGCCAATAATTCCCAAACATGCCATTATAAAAGAAAAACCATTCAAATAAAACTAAAAATCTTCCTTTCTTCTTTATCGAATAAGAATATATAGAATAGCAATACCTTTCTAAAACAAACTCCTTGTCTTGCCAATCTCAGTTTTCACTAAAGTCCTATTTCTATCCTACTTCGCATGCAGTAGCTAAACAAAGGAGAATAATTATATTTATATCCATTCACTCAAAAAGACGCGCACATAGCAAGAGAAGAGAAGGAAGGAAGTTTGAACTTGCACGCCAAATCAAGTCAGGAACAATTAATGCAGAACAAGGGAGATGAAGATTTTGGTAATGTGAACAGAAGCAGGGGAAGAAGAATCAGGCGATTTGAACAAAGGAGTTAGAAGATTCTAGTACACTAGACGGGATCTTGCAGTTGTGATGGATAGAACTCCACCACACATGACTAAGGTTTGTACAAACCCTAAGCTTCAATTGGATGCTTGAGAGTAATGTGGGCTGTAATTTAATATTATCTAAGTTTATAGATGTTAAATGGAGTTAATGAAATGTGATAGGAGTGTTGGTTAGGCTAAAGATGAATTTTTGAAAGTGTGGGTACTCTATTTTAGCCAAAAGGGGTGTTTATTAGAGTTGAAAATTGATAATTAATATTTAATCTTATAGATTAATTACTGTTCGGACCTTTTTAAGCTAGTGGAGGCTAAGGGATTAGATAATTACCATGGTAATCTTTTTTATAATAAAAGAGTTGAGATAAATTGATAGTCTAATTTTTTTACTTGTTGTTTGGATGGTTGTGAGTTTGTGAAATTAGACTATTTAAAAAAAAAATAGTAATGCATTCATATGAATGTTTATTTGAGATTTGAAAGTCTATGTGAAGTGGAATATATTTGAAGAAATGTTTTTATGCTAAAAACCTTCTCTCTCTCTCTCTCTCTCTCTCTCTCTCTCACACACACACACACAAAATCAGTTATAAATTAGAAATGCTAGTGATTCTTTTGAAACTAATTATGATATGATGTAACTATGATTGCAGTGATACATTGTATGAGCATGATTATTGTGAGATGATGGGAGTTCTCCCCAGAAGGCTAGTATTGTATGAAATCTATATGGTACTAACTAACATCTTGGAGGCCTTGGTGGTCAATCTTTTTTCTTTGAAAGTCATAGTGCTATCATTGTGATAGATTAAGCATATGACACCCTGGATATTTGGAAAAGAAGGAATCTGTGGTATGAGAATGGGCAAAGGCACCTTCAGCCTACTGCCTCCCATTATCAGTGAGCTGAAGCCAGTTTAGTCACATAAACTTGGTCTTGATATTGGTCTTGATAAAGTGTTAGCCTACAAATTTAGTCAAAGAAAATAAAGATAAAATAAGGCTGATTGTTCAATCATGCATTGTTTAATTGTGAAATATGTTTCATATGATTTTTGACAACTTGTTTTACTTGCCACTTCACATGCTCATGTACTTTCCTAACATACTTGTAAATAGCTTAGATTATTTAGTTACTGAGACATTATTTTTACCCTTGTGGTTATAATATTATAGGTGATGACTTTGCTAGGGGCAGAGGGAAGGATGATGCCAAAGAATAGAAGTGCTATTAGTAGTATAACCTCTCCTTTAGTTGTACTTGATGAATATATATATATATATATATTATATTGCCAACCTTAGGACATGCATTCTTTTGGTTACACTTGTATGAAGTTTATGTTGTTATTTTATTATATTTCAACCTAGATTAATGTAAATATATGAAAATTTATGTGAGGCTAAAATATTAATGTAAGCATGCATATTAATGTGAATGTAATTATTATTAGCCATAGAGATATTAAGACAAATTTACATTTACAGCCCTTGATTAATGTTGATTCACGGCTTAATGGCCATATTGCATTTGAGTTATATGTATATTTATTTATTTGTTATATTAGGTGCATTGTGGTTCATATAAGATGATTTAAGTGGCCCTTATGCCAATGTTTTAAGACCCGGACCGACTCGAATGGTCGGACTGATCAAACCGTCGCCCGCTGAAGAAAACGGGCTGGTTCAACCAATTAACCCAGATTAGCAGTTGGCCCGGGTTGGCTCGCCTAGAACTGGATGGTTTTTAAAAACCCAGGAAAAAGCCGGAACCCGGAGCGGGTTTTACAGGTCAATAGCGGGTCAAAAAAAAAGACAAAATTGATATTTTTAAAAATAAAAAACCCTTCTCCTCACTCTGTCTAGCAGACCAACACTTATAAGGACCCATTCTTCTTCTTTTCAGTCTCACTTCTCTCTGTCTCGCACGATGTACGCACTCATTCTCGCCACCTTCTCAAATCTCAGCCATCTGGGCTTTATTCTGGGCTCTATCTTCACCGTTCAGCCATCTTGGACTCACCTTCTCAACTATTTGGGTTCTATGTTCACCCTTCGTTGTCTTCACCATTCAGCTTTAGCCATCTCAAACTTCATATGCTTCTTTGTTCTTCATCTTTACTTCACTTTCTTTATTTTGGTTTGTAACTTCGTGTTCTTGGTTAACTCTAGTATAGGCATCCAGTTGTTGAAGACAGTCAGATGACATCAAGCTCGAACCCTTTCTTGATTCTTCATCTTCTTCATCGATTATTCTCTCTCTCTCTCTCTCTCTCAGTCCCGATGAGATTTTCTTTCTCCCTCATTTATATCTCTACCCAATTTAATGTAATCTCCATGGTTCTAAGTAGAGTAGAATAAATGCTAATAGATGAGCTTGCTTTTTATTATCTGAGCTGTTTATTGCAAAATGAAGGATTGCTGAATGGATGAAGATAAATCTATTTTTTATATTGTCTAAGAGTTGTTTATTGCAAATAGAAGTTTTATTTTTTTCAAGTGATTATGCCTAAATCCTGATGCACTTAAGAATCTAGTGTTGTATTTTTGTTAGCTTGTTTCTTTTATATATATATATATAAAATTTTTTATTTAATTATTCGGTCACCGGTCTAACCACCGGTCTGACCGGTTGAACCATAAGACCCGTGACCCATTAACATTTCCGGTTCACTGTCCGGTCCGGGTTTTAAAACAGCCTTATGCTATTGGTACTTGATTTGTGGTTTTTGATACCTTTGTGCATGTTTTGAAGGGAAAATGTGACATTTTACACCCAGGTATCCAATTTATAAACAATAATATATTTTGCTGTGAAACTGATTTCTATAGTTAAACGACTTAATTAGCTATCTATGGACAGTTGAATCGCCCAAATTAGATGGAGAGTTGTCATCATAACTCAATGTTGTCATGATAGTGCACTTTAGATGTTGGTCTTGGAGAGTTGGCATCATAGCTCAGTGCTATTATGATAGCAGGGGGCACTACAGTGCACACTACAACATGAGGGACTTTCCTCTTATGCCATCTTAGTTGTGGTGGATGACACATGCACTGCGGCAAATAAAGCAATTTGGGCAGAATGCCTAATTTGCCCTAGTTGATATCCTCTTGGTTTATAGCAAGGGACACTGTAGCACATGGTATAGCTAGCGGATTCTCCTCCTGTGCCATCTACTATGCTAGATGACACCTGTGCTGCAATGGATGGAGCAATTTGGGCAAAATGCCTAATATGCCCTAACTGATAACCTTTAGTTGTTTTTCCCTTGCCACGCTTCCATATCTTCTTTTATGATAATTTAAACTCTTGTTCGAGCTCAAACACAATTTCTAATGGGCTTTCCATGGATCCTAATTTTTAGCTACTTTTGAATTTAAACCTTTTCTATTATGGTAACTCAATATAAAGATTTACATAATCCTAATTATCATAATAGTGTTGTATGAAGTGTTTTAGTAATGTTAAGGCAGACATTACATGATAAGCTGCCCATTTATAGATGGAGCATCTGTCATCTCTCTTGGATGAAAATTGCTCCCATCCTTGGCCAACTTTAGACCAATTCTAGCCCAAATGACATCATCTTCAAGCTCTTGGCCCTCAATCTCATGCTCTGTCACAACTTCCTTGCCTTTTCTATGCATCTTGGCTTTTTTTTCACAAGCTATAAGGATGAATTTCTAGCCCCTTTTATCATCTCTTCAGTCCTCTTTCTCTTCTTAGAAGATTCCTCACCCTTACTTCTACCTGTGTGCTTTATTCTTGCCATTTCTAGTCATAGATGAGTTCTTAGATAATCTAGTTAGGTCTAGGACTTTTGGAGGTTTAGAGTGAATCTTAGTAGAAGATAATGGTTTAGAAGTAATAGGTAATGATTTTTTAGAGTCAAAAAGTAATTGAAATGCTCAGATAGCAAGTGGGAGTTTAGAGAGAGTATAACGGACAGATATAAGACCATTGAAAAACAAGCAAATTTTAGAGAATGTGAAGTGGGATAGATATATAAGAAGATACGCTTGAACTAGTTCCAAACTACTCTAAATGTCAATTCATGCTTAATCCTAAAATTATTCATGTCTGAAACAACACATGCATTGTTCATACAAATTAATTAAGCATTTAAAACCATACCTAAATCATGCTTGATTTGTTTTGGAGTCACGCTTGAAATGGCAATTTGATATTTGAGTTGATTTTGCCATCCATTTCATGCTTAATTCTCCTTTGTGTAACATCCCAAAATACCAACACATTTTTTCAAAATATTTTAATGAAATTTGCACAACTTAAAACAATAGGATTCCCTAAAACACAAATGATTCGATCTAGAGCATATGGCCTAAAATTCCCTAATAAAAAGAAGCCAACAACATTCATATCGATCCAATAATTCAAACAATAAAGTTAGAGTTGAGTCCAATTCCACATGACTAAATACATAGCCCAAACAAAAATCAATAATTTAAAATGTTAGGTTCCCAGATTCTAAATAAATTTATAATATCCTAGGTCATGGCAACTAACTAAAAAAACAAAACATATGCTAAACCAAAAGACTATTGAGCACACAAGCTCAATTTTCCAATATCTTCCTTTGTACCCTACCAGAACTCTCACTTGAAAAAATTGTAAGAAGTAACAAGTGAGTTTTAACATCTTAATAACATTTGAGAATTTTATACTAGCAAACTAATTAAAAATGTCACATCCCAAAATATGGGAGTGACCAGCACGATATGCATCTAAACACACATTCCATAAGCCTAATTCAATAAATTTCTATTTTAAAAATAACTTTTCATTTAAATAAAGCCTTAATATTTTTGTAAAAATTTTGACATAATCTCGCTTGAGAATAGGATTTCCCTAAAGGTCTACAATACAATTTTTTTTAAAGAAATATTACAACATTTAGGAGCTTAACTCCTTTCAGCCAGCAGACAAAATAAAATAAAAACCTTTACATAGCCTATGTACAGCACCTATAACATTATTTATAAAAGTACAATATATAGATTAAAATTGTACATAAAAAAATAGAGATTAACCAAAATGGTATCATATCTTCCATTCAGTAGCAAAATCCCTTGAATGATTTGATAAAGATGCAAGCTATCTGAGACCAAAAATATTTTCTAGTGAATAACATCCCAATCTAATGTAACAAAATAAATAAAATATGACCATTACATAAATTAAATGAAAAAAACAATTTAATGTAACAAAGTTGTAAACTCGGAATAGAAATTTTAAAGAACTTCATAACAATAACATTTAAATCTATAATAAAAAAGTAGCTTTAACATTTGATATTGACAAATTAAAATAATTAATTAAATATATACATGAAAATAACAACGTTTGCTAATTGAAAACCATTAGAATGTGAAATCATCAATTAAATAAAAATTCAAATTTCTGGGGATTTATCAGAACAGTTCACAAACGTGGACATACAGTCCACGAAGGCAAATAACCAAACGCGGCTTATGCCACGAAAATAAACGTGGACACACAGTCCACGAGAGTAAGTAACCAAATGCAGTCGAATCCATGAAACAAACGTGAGTACCATGCTCATGAATAACCATCCCTCCGTTCCACGTGCGTTGGCCATCGCATGGGGCTAGTGTCACGCCCCAAAATAGGGGGTGACCGGCACGGGTGTGAACCATTCTCACATTCCCGTAAGCCTCCAAGTGAATATTTATTTCATCATTTTTTTTAAGAAAGAACAAAATTCAATCGAATCATATGAGAATTAAAATAACTTCTTTAAATTCATTATCATAAGAAAGTGTCAACGTTTTTTTTTTTGTAGAAATTTTGGCAGAACCTCCCCTGTAACTAGGATCTCCCAAAAACTCTACAACAAATTTTTTTTTTACAAATAACAGTATAATTCAGGAGCATAGCTCCTTCCAGCCATCAACCAATATACAGACCAAAAATAAGGTTTATCAACCATCTATGTGGAGCATCTACTCTTCTTCTTTTTTTTTTCTCAAATCAAAACGACATACCAATCATATATTTACATTAAAATTACAATACCAATCAAATAAGTCCACCCACTGTAGCTTGTTGCCCTTTAAAGGTCGATAGTGGGATCAGCGTCAGCTAATAAATCTAAGGTCAAAATAATTTTCTAGTGAATAGCATTCCCATATTAAAATTTTTTTTTAATTTAACTCAACAACCTTTAATAATAGTGTCAGCTAATTAAAAGTAATTTCACTAAAATTTATAAGCATGTAAGTCATAATCATATTTGTAAAATGAGAGTAAATTGAAAATAATTTATGATATCATGCTAAAAAAAACAATCTGCTCTCATATAGTTCAAAATGATACAATTTACTAGTCAAAATCAGGTAAATTTTGAAAACACATATTCATTAACATTTAAATTTCTGAGAACTCAACAGAACAGGTTACAAACGTGACCACACAGTTCACGAGGGTAAATAACCAAACGCGGCTTATGCCACGAAAACAAACGTGGACACACCAGTCCACGAGGGTAAGTAACCAAACGCAGTCGAAGCTACGAAACAAACGTGGACACACAGCCCACGAGGGTAAGTAACCAAACGCGGCTCAGGCCACGAAATCAAACACGGGTACGAAGCCCACGAATACCAAACATGAGAATAAAACTCACGAAACAAACTAGCTAGTGTTTGACCACAGCGCGCTACGGGCTAACGGAACTGCCGTTAGCAGCAGTGTTCTGTTTCAAGTTCTCTTAAAATCATGCTTCAAACATGCGAGAAAAACAATTATCATTGAAATAAATTATCATTCTTACTGCTAAACTCGCTTGAATTGTTTCAAATCTTCACATTTGTCAAAATCATAAACTTGCATTAATTAAGTATCTAATAAAATTCAAAGTTTAACAACCATATAAGAATGCTTCCATCAATTTTGAAAATATATCTTCAAGAATCAATAAATGCACATACCATAACTCATTTATCCTTCATTGATACTTCATAATTTTCAAAATTAATATAATTCATAAGAATAAAATATTTCAAGAAAAAGGCTATTAAAAATAAAATGATAAAAAATAAAAATAAATTAAATGGAATGCTATTCACTTACTTGTGGAAGTCTTGAATTCCAAAATTTTTTTTCTTCAATTTCTATCGGGATCCTCTTCTTCCACACATCCTATAAGATATTATTAAGCAAAATTTAATAAATTGTCCTTTGATTTACAAAGACTTCCTTCCATTCCTGATAAAATTTTCATCAACCACTATTATCCGAAATTCAAAATTCATACTTTAAGATTATTCCAAACATTCCAACAAGCATCTCATTAATATCAATATTCAAGTAGAATATCAAAGTTATCCTCTTCCAACCTTCCTTTAATAATTTTCTTAACATAAATCAATCCAATCAAGATTTATCTAGCTCCAAAATTATAGCTCATATATGTAGATATGTCTTTATACATACATATATTATTATTAGCAAGTTTTAAAATAGATTCCTATCTTAAGTTTGAATATTTTCCCCCTACAACAGCACGGCAACAGCAGTGACAAAGGCATAGGTTTTACAACTTAAACAACTGACCACATACGTGCAGATTAAGAGAGAAATAAAACATGAAGATCCCTCACCTTATCAGCACCACAGACCGAGAAGAAAAGAAACAGGGACGTTGGTTTTACAGCTGAACAGGGGAAGCTATAATCCAAACGTTATCACCATATCCAACAATGAAAGGAGACTGATTCAGCCGCACAAACACAAGTTCACAGTAATAGCCTTTCAGCACTCAATACTTTGCAACTTTTTAGCCCAGAACGACACAGATGGACAACATACAGTGAAAACGCAGAAACAGGGAGCACAGACTAGTACAGCAGAGTACAATGTTTACGGTTCAACTGAGAAAAGAAAAGCTTATGAGTAGAACCTCTAGCTCCAATGATTTAGTCTTACGCCAGTAACAAACCGAAGATAGAAACCGAGCGGCGAACGAGTCCAACAAAGACAACCAGTAACAGGACAGAGAACGACGATGAAAGCAAAAAAATATGAGGAAAACGAACTAGAGAAACTTATAGCATCAACTGCACCAGCCACCGCCGCGAATAACAAAGGGAATGAGTCGGTGATCACTGAAACAAGGAAAGGTCAGAGATATAGGAAGGTTAAGTCGGTTATATTCTTGAACTCTCATTCTCTCTCTGTTTTTCTGGAATGACTGAGGAAGAGAAGGAAGTTTTTATCCTATTTAGACAAGGGGTAATTTTGTAATTTCAGAGAGGCTGAAAAAAAAATTTAAAATTCTTTTCTCTTTTTTTTTGTTGCATCAGGGATTCGAACCGGAGACCTTTAGGTTGTTTGGCATACATATTTCCATTCTATCAATACTCCTTATTATTATAATTATCCTAAACATAACTAACATATATTCATATAATTAATTCAATAAGTATATATATATATATATTATTTAAGGCTATTACAGCTAGCACCTCTTATAAACACCCTACTAGCTAGGTATATCATGGTGCTCCAAGGGCTAACGAAACTACCGTTAGTAACCAGTGTTCTGTATAAAGCCCCCTTGAAATTTATTTTCAAACCAATTTCAAACATGCGAGAATATGATCACTATTACATAAAATTTTCATTTCCAATGTCGAACTCGTATGAATTGTTTTTCGTAGCAATTCAATAATTTCTAGAATGAAAATTTCATAATTAAAATCCAAACTTGTATTTACTAATAAACTAAAATTATCAAATCTAGTAAAGATAACTTCACAAAACCAAAGTACTTTAATTAATAATATCCAATAATAACATTTGTTGCTATAAAAAAGATTTGTATAAAAATGTAATATTTCAATAAAAAATTTTATTGAAATATCAGTTGGAACGCTATCCACTTACCCGATAAGCTCCAAAAATAATGGATTTTCCTGCTAAGCACCTTTCAAAAGCCTTTAGCTACTCTACTATCTAAGGAAAAAAACAAAACAACTCTCTTTAACGATGACCCTATTTTATATATCGCCTGTTAACTCTAATCACATTTCTACTTTTCCAAATACCCTAAAAATCATTTTAAGACTTGAAATAACTATCAATAAATTCAATAATTTCCTTCCAACATTGCTGCTATCACAATTTAGGCATAATAGAGTTGAAATTTTTTAATATCAAGACCTTACACATAAAAATCCTTCCAAAGCCATAGCTCCAAAGACTTGAACTAATAACATATCACTTTCATAATCAAAATTTGTACACAATACTAAGATCAATTCTCAAGATAATAGCATCCAAACTAATTATGTTTTTCAAGGAATTTAATGAAATTTTACGAAATACACAATCAATCACTTCCTCTAACAAACATTTTAACAAACATCTTATAAGCATCAATCTTTAAGTTCCATATCTAAGCTCTCTTCTTCCAATTTCATCCTAACCAATTATTCAATAGCAACCAATTTAAACAAAAATTAATTTAGCTCATAAATTCTAACCCATTTGTGTCATCATCATGCTCCAATTTAGATTTAAAAAAAGTAAAGGAAGACAATATTTATAAAGAAATTATAAATTTCACAATAATAATCATTATCATAATAAAAGTAAAACAAGTTGCATAGTTCAAATATTCTTATAAACATATGTAAATCAAATAAAAACCAATTTGACTAAGGGGAAAAAAACATCAAGTCCAACTTCCAAATTATGACTTTTGCCTTAAACAACTGAATTATATAATTCATCTTACAAAAAGAGAAATCTATGCACAATCAAGCAAATAGCTTGTTTAGCATGACCAATTTAAAAGACAATAAGTTTCAAGTTTTCATACTTTGTAGGACTTAATTAAAACGATTAACAAGAGTGGATACAAAGTCCACGAGAGTAAATAACTAATGAGCGTAAACACACAGTTCACAAAAATAAGTAACTGACAATCATGACTTAAAAACCACGAGACAAGCATTGTAGGAGGCCACAAATAACAAGCATGACAAGAGTCACGAAACAAACATGAGCATGATGCTTAAAAATATTCATCCCTCTATTCTATGTACGTTGACCTGCGCATGAGACTAGCACCTTCTATAAGCACTTTATTAGCTAAGTGTACCATAGCGCACTAAAAACTAACAGGACTATTGTTATCAATCAGTGTTCTGATTCAATTCAATCCCACATTTTAAAATAAAACATGCATGGATCGATAAAATCAATATATCTTTCATTTTCAATATTTCTAATAGAGGAGACACTTTTAGATATTCAATTCAAAAATAAATTCAACTATTTCTATAAAATAAAATATAATGAAAATATTTTCATGCATGAGAATTAATAATAAAATTAACATTATGAACCATAAAAATAAATGAATAAATAAATGACTAAATGATTAAATTAAAATACTTTATCATTATTCTTGCAGAATAAAAATAATTATATAAATAAAATAGAGGGCACAATAATATGGCAAATCAATATGTTTATGAAAATAAATTTGCCAACGAGCTATTGGAACGCTATTCACTTACCTAATAAACTCCAAGACAACAATATATCCCCTCTATACAACTCTGAATTGCCCTTTAACTACTCTATCGCCTAGACAAGAAGAACAAATAACTTTCTTTAATGGTAACTCTACCTCATATATTGTCAAGAGATATTCAACAACCCAAACTTCTTAAATTATTAATAGCCCGTTTGGTTCAAAGAATCAAAGGGAATGTAATGTAATGTATTGTAATGTTAAGGAATGAAATGTAATGTAATAAGGATTACATATGTTTGTTTAGTATGTTATATGAGGAAGGATATTTTGATATAAAATGTGGTTGTAATGGGGATTCCATAGGGTTATTGATGTAATCCTCTTTACAGTGTATAATGTAATGCCTTTTACATTATCTAGTGCCAGCCAAACAGCTGAAATCATGTAATGCATCATGATTACAGGTAATCTTCTTACACTGCATCAAACCAAACAGGCTATAAAGGTTATATTTAAATAGCTCACTAGATCCTCCCCACTGCAAATGCATGACAAACTTTAAAAGAAAGATAGCTTAACCCACTTTTTTCATGTAGAAAGCAACATTGACATTAATCACTAATATACATCACCATAGCTAATCATTGAACTTAATATTATAAAATCGAAAGGAAAAACTATCATTCTTCCATTTTAGGCACTAGTAAAGGATCATTTCAGTGACCTAAGCTTCCGCGTGTGGAGATACACACACCGTGTGTCTATCTATTCAAACAATCTTAATGTTTTCAAAGTTTTCAACGCAGAACTTGAACGATTTAAACCCAAATTTCAGTCATTCATATAACAGATATATTTAATTACTCTATTCCCATCAAATTCCTCTGTCGCACATGTTAGCAAACGCTTTGTGTCACAATATTCACTTATCATACAAAGCTCCTTCATACAATAAAATATGCTTGATCTCTCCATCTGGGCTCTTCTACACATTTTGACAAATACCTCGTGGATATCAATATTCAAACTATAGCACCACACTTCTACTCTTCCAATCTCTTGTTCAACAATTCTAAAACATTTAGAAATTTATTATGCTTTCCAAAAAGGTGTACTTATCAAAAATCCATTCAGATCTCAATTTAATCTTGTTAGAAAATCAATATTTCCCTTACAAACATATAACAATTGATACATAAAAATAAACAAACTTTCAGCAACTTCCAAGATCACAAAATACACATAGACTGACATAAGGAAGAGGGGGAATGAAGGTTGAACTCACCAAGAAACAAAGAAGAAATGAAGGGGAAGAAGAGACTCTGGCGATGCAGAACAGTGAACAACAAAGAAGAGGATTGACAGCAACAACCCACAACAACTCATAAACAGAGGAGAAATGGAATCACAGTGACGACGGTGAAACATGGAGGGATGAGGAGAAGGCCCGACTCACCCACGACGGCACACAAACACAGAATAGAGGCAAATTTGAATGCCTCTACAGCACAAAGAGAAGAGGAAAGAGTAAGGATCAATGATGAACCATAGAGGACGAATAGAAGAACGAACGAGCTAGACCTCGAACGATAGCAATGAACGCACCCACGATCATCGGCAAACGAACGAAATGGATAGGGAAGAGTAGAGGTTTGATGGAGGTCTCTCTCACATTAGTTCTAGAAAAACTGAAAATGGGAAGAAGGGAAGGAATGATGCGTGCGTTTTTGGCTGCCAGATTTCAATTTAATATTGGTGTTTTAGGGCCTTTTGGTAATGAGTATATCATATAAGAAAAAATGGTATAAGCCATGGATTGCAAAGGTTCTCTAATGGCTCCTCTCTTTATTTAATGTTCACAGAGCCGTATTTACTGTTTATAGAGCCCCAGCTTAATAAACAGTGCCAACTTCTGTCTTGGCCTGCGCGAAGGGCTTGAGAAAAACTGCCCCCTGCTCCTTCTTTGAATTTTAAAACTCCCTCCATTTTTTTTTAGGTTGTGAATAATTTCAAGTTGGTGTATATGCTTGTGATATGATGGAAAAAATAAGTCAAAGGTATGAGAGAGAGTGAAAAGAAGAGGTTATATTAAAAAAAAAAAAAGAAGTTATTGCTCTATCTATTCTGTCCACTCGAAGAAGGAACTTCGGCGTCTCTCCTCTCACTGATCAAAAATCTTGATTCTCTTCCTTGCTGCCTCTTCCCTGCTGCCCTTTATTCAAAAGACTCGCCTGTTGCCTCTGCAACTTGAGCTACTCCCCTCCTCATCATTGTTTTCGTTCCTTGCTCGGTTCTCTCAAAGATAGTTGATGAATCTCAGCCACCGTTGATGATTTTCCATGATCCTCACTCTTGCTTTGGCCTATCCATTTGATTGGTTTCAATTTTGATTCCCTGCTCATCCTCCTCAAGAATCTGTCAAACAAATTTCATCATCAATTCAAAAGTAAGTCCCCTTTCGCTCTCTTTTCTCAGACATATGCTCATTTCAATTTTGCTTCATCTTCTGTTTTTGCTTATTGTGATTTTAGTTTGCATTTCTACTGCCTAATCAAATGTGCTCAATAGCCGTGCAAAATAGGAAATGCACGTGCTTTATTTCTTTCTTTATACGATCTAACCTACGATGCTCCAAATTGTAAAACCTCTTTGATGAAAGTGTTTTCAATAGCCATGCTTGTGTTTGTGGTGGAAAAGATGACATTGCTCTACTTTTGGTGAATCTTCCCCTTCCTTCTGCTGCATCATTAAGGAAGTGGTATGTCCAAGTTTGGTGATTTTCTTTTTTCTTTTCCTTTTTTCTTTACTTTGTCTCTTTTGTTATGATCTTGACTCTTTTTTCTGATCCTTTGTTAATTGCATTTTGGCTTCCGAAAATTTGGGTTTGGAAACTAAGAACACAGGTAAAGGTAAAAAACAAAAACAAAAAAAAAAATCTATTGGTATCAATATTTTAGAGGTTTCCTTGCAATTTATATCATTTAGTATCTCAATGCACTTATGGGCAACAACGACTGAAAATCTAAATTATGAAATAATAATATTCAATGCACTTTCTCATGAAGATGTTACTATTATGAACTGATTAAAAGAATACTGCATCTATCTTTCCTTATTCAGTTTCCATATGTGATGTAGAGGCCTTACGTGAGCTCTTTAGGAAAGCAAGTAACTCAGTTATTCCAAATGGACTTATTCACAAGGTTAGTTAAGTGCTCATCAGTTTTCATTCTGTTTTCAGTAAAATAACGTGAACTTGATTTTTAATATATGTTAAATAGCTAACTTATACATATTATTTTTACCTCCAGGAAGAATTCTAGCTTGCACTCTTCAAGGATAGAAACAGAAGGAATTTGTTTGTTGATAGGGTATATCAATTTAACTCCGCCTATGTTTATAGCCGGTCCCAAGCCCGGGTAAAGGAGGAGGGTTGTGTTAGGCCATCAACAGCCAATGTAAAAATTTGTTGAATCTATCATGAACATGGACAATAGTTATAATGTTAATGCTAGGTCGTTGCCCGTAAGTAACGCGCTGCATGGCTCGAGTACAGTGATAAGTGAGTTAGAGCCGCTGCATCGGCGCCCGGATGTAGTGTTAAATGAGCAAGGGCTACCGCGTCATTCTGGACGCACGCGGCTAAAGAAGTTAGTCCATAAGAGCAAAATTAGATTTGGTACTTGGAATGTTGGGACATTAAATTGTAAATCTGTAGAGGTTGTAGGGGTTATGATTCAAAGGAAAATCAATATCCTTTGCTTGCAAGAAACAAAATGGCGTGGAGAAAGAGCTAAGGATATTCAAGGTTTCAAACTTTGGTATACAGGAAAAGTAAGTGCACGCAATGGAGTAGGCATCATTATAGATAAGGAGTGGAAGAAGAACGTTGTAGAAGTTAGCAGAATTGGAGACAGAATTATTTCTTTAAAAATGATAATTGGACGTGAGACTGTTAATATTGTTAGCGCTTATGCGCCGCAAGTCGGGACAGAAGCCAGTCTTAAGGAATTATTTTGGGAGGATCTGGAGGGGTTGATTCGACACATACCACAGAGTGAAAAGATTTTTATTGGAGGAGACTTTAATGCGCATGTCGGGAGGGAAGCTGGTCAGTATGCGAGGGTGCATGGTGGTTTTGGTTTTGGAGAGCTAAACAATGAAGGGAAAACTCTTCTTGATTTCTCATTGGCGTATGATTTTAAGATTGCCAACACTTGTTTCAAGAAGAGAGATGAGCATCTCATCACTTACAAAAGTGGAGCCTCAAGGTCGCAGATTGATTTTCTTTTGGTTAGGAACACAGATAGAAAACTTTGTAAAAATTGTAAGGTGATCCCTGGAGATGCTGTAACGACACAACATAGGGTCCTAGTCCTTGATGTGTGTATTATGAGTAAAATCCAAAAACGTCGACAAGTAGTAACACCAAGGATTAGGTGGTGGCAATTAAAAGGTGAGAAGCAAGATATTTTCAAGCAAAATCTTTTGGATAAAGGAATTTGGGATTCTCAGGGAAGTGCTAACATCATATGGGAGGATATGGCTAAAAAGATACGGGAGGTTGCAAAAGTAGTTTTGGGAGAATCGAAAGGTTCTGGTCCGAGAGATAAGGAGTCTTGGTGGTGGAATAATAGTGTACAGGACAAAATCAAGTATAAGAAGAACTGTTTTAAAGCCATACATTTGTGTAACAATGAGGAAAATTGGGAGAGGTACCGTATGGCTAAGAAGGAAACTAAGAGAGCTGTGGGTGAAGCTCGTTCCAAAGCTTTTGAAGAATTTTATAAGAACCTTGAGACGAAGGAAGGAGAGCAAAATATTTATAAGATTGCCAAGAGTAGGGAAAGAAAATCAAGAGATCTAGAACAGGTAAGGTGTATTAAGGATGAAGAGGGAAGAATTTTAGTTACAGATGATGAAATTAAAAATAGATGGGAGACTTATTTTTCTAAACTTTTCAATGATGGAGAGGATTCATCTAGTAACTTGGAGGATTTAGTAACTGGTGAAGGAGAACAAAATTTGTCATTCTATCGAAAAATACGTGATAAGGAGGTAAAGGAAGCTCTTAAGAAAATGGCAAATGGTAGAGCTAACGGACCTGATTGTATATCTATCGAAGCGTGGAAATGTTTAGGTGAAGAAGGGGTGAGATGGTTAACTAAGTTATTTAATGTGATTTTACGGTCCAAGAAAATGCCTGATGAGTGGAGGAGAAGTACATTAATTCCTATTTATAAAAATAAAGGAGATATTCAGAATTGTACTAACTATAGAGGGATTAAACTCATGAGCCACACAATGAAATTGTGGGAGAAAGTAATTGAGCATAGGTTGAGATTGGAGACAAGTATTTCTGAGAATCAATTTGGTTTTATGCCAGGTAGATCAACTACAGAGGCGATTTATCTACTAAGGGGATTAATGGAAAAGTATCGTTGTAAAGATAAAGATCTACACATGGTTTTTATTGATTTGGAAAAAGCTTATGACCGTATACCAAGAGAAGTGCTTTGGAAAGCGTTGGAAAAAAAGGGAGTACGGATTGCTTATATTAAAGCCATACAAGATATGTATGAGGGGGTAAAAACTAGTATAAGAACGCCTAGTGGTCAAACAAAGGATTTTCCTATAAAGATTGGACTACATCAGGGATCATCTCTGAGTCCTTATTTGTTCAACTTGATTTTAAATGTTTTGACGGAACATATTCAAGAGGAAATCCCGAAATGTATGCTCTTTGCGGATGATATAGTTCTTATAGCAGAGACAAGAGAAGAGGTTAATTGCAAACTTGAGTTATGGAGGAGGACATTGGAGTCGAAAGGTTTTCGTCTGAGTAGAAGTAAGACGGAATATTTATATTGTAAATTTGGTAAAGGACTATTCGAAAATAATTTCGAAGTGAAATTGGGAGATCAAATTATACCTCAAGTGGAAAAGTTTAGATATTTGGGAGCCATTATTCAAAATGATGGCGAAATCAGTGGAGATATTTCACATAGAATTCAAGCTGGGTGGTTTAATTGGAGAAAAGCTAAAGGAGTTATTTGTGACCGTAGGGTGCCTAATAAACTTAAAGGAAAGTTTTATCGTACTGCTATCAGACCGGCAATGTTATATAGTAGTGAATGCTGGGCTCTAACGGGACAGCAAGAGCATAAAGTTGGAGTAGCAGAGATGAGAATGTTACGATGGATGTGCGGACATACACGTAAAGATAAAATTCGAAATGAGCACATACGTGAAAAAGTGAGGGTGGCACCTATTGAGGAAAAAATGGTAGAAAATCGGTTGAGATGGTTTGGGCATGTACAAAGAAGACCAAGGGAGGCACCAGTGAGAAGAGTGGAACATATAACTTTGAGTCCGATTAAGAGAGGTAGAGGAAGGCCTAAGAGAACACTCTTGGAAGTTGTTGAACATGATCTCTTAATTAATAATATTTCTAAAAGCTTAATAAATGATAGAGCACAATGGCGTCTTGCAATCCATGTAGCCGACCCCACCTAGTGGGATAAAGGCTTGTTGTTGTTGTTGTTGTTGTATAGGGTATATCAATTTGATCCTTGCTCTAGAGTTCACGAATGATTTCCCTTGACCTTAATAAGGTTCTTGAGGACTTCAGTTTATTATTTGAAGTGGTTTATAATGTTTACTTTTATGTAGTGTTTATAAGCTAACATCTACAAGACAATGATAGTCATAATAGCTTATGTAAAAGTTAATAACTTGTCAAGATTGGCACTTGTACTGTCCCATTCTAACAGTCTAACCCATGTCTCCATGCTTGTGACTTTTTAATAGATTTTTTATATGTTCGATCTCAAGCGCAATGGGGTTATTGAGTTTGGGGAATTCGTTCGATCATTAGTGTTTTTCACCTAAGTACACTTATAGAATACAAAATAAGATGTAAGTTAATTTATTATTCTCTAATGGCTCCTCTCTTATTTACTGTTCACAAAGCTGTATTTAGTGTTCATATAGCCCTAGATTAATAAATAGTGCCGGCTTCTTGTAATGGATTTCATGCTAATGCTTATGCACTTTCCTTTATTAGTCTATTTTCAAGTTATATTTCTTATTTGATTTCATGAGTTAAGCAATTAAATTTCTGCATCAGGGTGCAATAGAAATATCAGCTTGTAACAGGTAAGACAATTTAGAAGGCTAACAATTTCTCTAGACACTAATTAATGTTAGCTCGGCTTTTGGTTTATTATTGTTAGTGCCTCTGGGGGGATGTGGAGTGTGCTATGCACAGAACCTCTAACTCCATTGATAAGTCTTAAGATATTTTACCACAGTTGTGCATACGTTCATGTGACAACTATTTCTAGCTTGCAATGGAGTCTAAAATTAAATTATTTCCTCTTTCTTTTTGTTTTTAGGTGCTGGGTGTCGATGAGCTCTTTTTTGCTTCTTTCTTTGATTATATGTTCTAGACATTCAGATTGTGTCCTCATCCAAGGGGACGAGCACCAGATACGCATCTTTAAAATGGCGCTTCTTTGTGCATGAAGACACAATCATGGCTGTTTAATGCAGAGCCAGAGTGATGATGACTATTCAACACCTCCTCTACTTGCTGTCTTCCTAGCCTTATCACGACTTTTCCATCAAAACCAATGTTCCATTAGATTCTTCCTGTACTAATTATACCATTTATCCAAGCTTCATTCTCTTCTTCCAAGAATAGTCAGGAAACTTCAAATAGGGAAAATGATTTCGTTCCATTGAAATGCAACCATCAAGCGAGAAACAAAAGTGCTCCATCATCTGTTGTAAATTATGTAAATGGTTTTGCAGTCTTACTGGTATTATGTATTATTATTGCACCTATTTGTTTGTATATGTTCCACAAGTTAATAAAATCTTGATCTTTGAGTTTATTGGCTTTGTGTTGGATATTAGTAATGTATATAGTTCGTTCAAGTTATTGTTGTCCAAACAAAGATGCTTGAGTTAACGAAATTTTGATTAATTAGTCTAAAGCAATACTCGATCGAGGACAAGTTTTATACATAATTTATAGATACTATTTGGATTTCTTTCTTTCTTTCTTTTTATTTCCATTACAACTCCGCCTATATTTATAACTAGTCCCAAGACTGGTAAAGGAGGAGAGTTATGTTAGGCCATCAATAGTTAACGTAAAACTTTGTTGAATCTATTATAAACAAAGACAATAGACATTATAATGCTAATGGTAGGTTGTTGTTCATAAGTAACACGCTGCATGGCTCAAGTATAGTGATGAGTTAGAGCCATTGCATTGATTATCGGATGTGGTGTTAAATGAGTAAGGGCTAACGCGTCATTTTGGACGTGTGTGGTTAAAGAGGTTAGTCCATGAGAGCAAAATTAGATTTGGTACTTGGAATGTTAAAATATTAAATTGTAAATCTATAAAGGTTGTAGGGGTTATGATTTAAAGGAAAATCAATATCCTATGCCTGCAAGAAACAAAATGGCGTGGAGAAGAAGCTAAGGATATTCAAGGTTTCAAACTTTAGTATACAGGAAAAGTAAGCATACACAATGGAGTAGGCATCATTATTGATAAGGAGTGGAAGAAGAATATTGTAGAAGTTAGCAGAATTAGAGACATAATTATTTCCTTAAAAATGATAGTTGGATGTGAGACTGTTAATATTGTGAGCACTTATGCTAGTGTTAAGGAATTATTTTGGAGGACTTGGAGGGATTGATTTAACATATATTATAGAGTGAAAAGATTTTCATTGGAAGAGACTTTAATGGGCATGTCAAGAGAGAGGTTGATTAGTATGCATGGGTGCATGGTGGTTTTGGTTTTGGAGAGCTAAATGATGAAAGACAAACTCTTCTTGATTTTTTGTTGGCGTATGATTTTAAAATTGCCAACACTTGTTTTAAGAAGAGAGATGAACATATCATCACTTACAAAAGTAGAGCCTCAAGGTTAAAGATTGATTTTCTTTTGGTTAAGAACACAGATAGAAGACTCTGTAAAAATTGCAAGGTGATTTCGGGGAATGCTGTACCGACACAACATAGGGTCCTTGTCCTTGATGTGTATATTATAAGTAAAATTCAAAAACGTTAACAAGTAATAGCACTAAAGATTAGGTGGTGGCAATTAAAAGGTGAGAGGCAAGATATTTTCAAGCAAAATCTTTTGAATAAAGAAATTTGAAAATCTCAAGGAAGTGCTAACATCATGTGGGAGGATATGGCTAAAAAGATAAGAAAGGTTGCAAAAGTAGTTTTGGAAGAATCAAAAGGTTCTAGTCCAAGAGATAAAGAGTTTTGATGGTGGAATAATAGTGTACAAGACAAAATCAAATATAAGAAGAGCTGCTTTAAAGCCATATTTTTGTGTAACAATGAAGAAAGTTGGGAGAGGTACTGTACGACTAAGAAGAAAATTTAAAAAAATGTGAGTAAAGCTCGTTTTAAAGCTTTTAAAGAATTTTATAAGAGCCTTAAAACGAAGGAAGGAGAATGAAATATTTATAAGATTGCTAAGAGTAAGGAAAGAAAATCTAAAGATCTAGAACATATAAGGTGTATAAAGGATGAAAAGGGAAGAATTTTAGTTACAGATGATGAAATTAAAAATAAATGGGAGACTTACTTTTTCAAACTTTTCAATGATGGAGAGGATTCGTCTAGTAACTTAGAGGATTTAGTAACTCATGAAGGAAAACAAAATTTGTTATTCTATTGAATAACATATGATAAGAAGGTCAAGGAAGTTCTTAGAAAATGACAAATGATAAAGTTAAAAAACTTGATTGTATATCTATTGAAATGTAGAAATGTTTAGATGAGTGGAGGAGAAGTACATTAATTCCTATTTATAAAAATAAAGGAGATATTCAAAATTATACGAACTATAGAGAGATTAAACTCATGGGCCACACAGTGAAATTGTGGGAGAAAGTAATTCAGCATAGGTTAAGATTGGAGACAAGTATTTCTAAGAATCAGTTTGGTTTATGTCAGGTAGATTGACTACAGAGGCGATTTATCTATTAAAGGGATTAATAGAAAAGTATCGTTGTAAAGATAAAGATTTACACATGGCTTTTATTGATTTGGAAAAAGCTTATAACTGTATACCAAGAAAAGTGCTTTGAAAAGCCTTGAAAAAGAAGGGAGTATGGATTGCTTATATTAAAGTCATACAAGATATGTATGAGGGGGTAAAAACTAGTATAAGAACAACTAGTGGTCAAATAAAGGACTTTTCTATAAAGATTGGATTACATCAGGGATTATCTTTGAGTCATTATTTGTTTAACTAGATCTTAAATGTTTTGATGGAACATATTCAAGGGAAAATTCCTAAATGTATGCTCTTCGCAGATGATATAGTTTTTATAGTAGAGACTAGACAAGAGATTAATTGTAAACTTGAGTTATGGAGGAGGACATTAGAGTTGAAAGATTTCCATCTGAGTAGGAGTAAGACAGAATATTTATATTGTAAATTTGGTAAGAGACTAGTCGACAGTAATTTGGAAGTGAAATTAGAAGATCAAATTATATCTCAAGTGAAAAAGTTTCGATATTTGGAAGCCATTATTCAAAATGATGGCGAAATCAGTGGGAATATCTCACATAGGATTTAAGCTAGATGGTTTAATTGGAGAAAAGCTAAAGGAGTTATTTGCGACTGTAAGGTGCCTAATAAACTTAAAGGAAAGTTTTATCGTACTGCTATCAGACCAACTATATTATATAGTAGTAAATGTTAGGCTTTAATAGGACAACAAGAGCATAAAATTGGAGTAGCAGAGATGAGAATGTTATGATGGATTTGCGAACATACACGTAAAGATAAAATTCAAAATGAGTACGTATGCGAAAAAGTGAGGGTAGCACCTATTAAGGAAGAAATGATAAAAAATCATTTGAGATGATTTAGGCTTATACAAAGAAGACAACAGGAGGTACCAGTCAGAAGAGCAGAATATATAACTTTAGGCCCTGTTAAAAGGGGTAGAGGAAGGCCTAAGAGAATACTCTTGGAAGTTGTTGAACACAATCTCTTAATTAATAATATTCCTAAAAGTTTGATAAATGATAGAGTATAATGGTGTGTTGCAGTCCATGTAGGCGACCCCACCTAGTAAGATAAAAGCTTGTTGTTGTTGTTTTTATTTCCATTACACATGATGTTGACATGATAAAAAGTTCATAGTTGTTTAGACATCTTTGAATGCCTTTTTAATTGTGTAAGATACAGTGGTTCTTACATTTATATTGTGGGAAGAGTATAGCCTATTTGATTTATTGTTTTCTATTCTACACTTTCTGAGTTACTTTATGCGTGCTGGTTATGAAAATCAAGGTGCTGATCTGTGAAACTTTTCTTTTTGTCAGGATATGCATTATGCAGGGTTTTATAGAGTATGAACCATTGGTTTTATCTTTTATCTTTTTACTTTTTCCACCTTTCTCGGTTGTATGATTTTTAGTGTATTGGTTTTTGCATTTTTTTAATCTTCAATGTGCTGTTCGGATTTCAAGCATCTCTTCACTTTATGTATCACATTGCTTTTGGGACTACTACAAGTGAGCTTAACCTTTTTCCAGCATTCTTTTTTTCTTGTCTGTCACAGAACATACATTCAATATTTTTTCAGTTGCAGTAAACTCATCACATCTTCCATATACTATCTTTTTAAATCATGGGAGTAGGATGGTACCATATCTTTATCAACATTTCTTGTTCCATGTGACAGCTGTACACATGTTTCATTCACTTCTTGGATATCTTATGCATTTTTTAAGTTTAGCTTTTCTGTTACAACAATCATTATATGTTGACGTGTTGGTGTTTAATAGTAGGGATTTTCTGTTACAGCACTCATTCCCTTTTATTTTAAATGTAAGTTAAGTCTCATTAGGAGTTGGATCAAAGTCAACTTTCCTTAAGAGAATCATGTATATATCAATTTTGTAGTTGGTATGATATGTACATGCACTTTTTATTTTTTTTAATGGTTTAGGTAAGATAGGCAAACTAACCACGTGGCTTCGGAAATTCATGCGCCTTTTGGTTGTCACTTTTGTCTTTTATTAACTTTTTGTTTTGTAATAACCTTACAATTTAAAAAAAAAAAAAAGGAAGAAGATAAATTAAATGATTTTTTTTTTTTCAATAAATATTTTATTTTATTGTTTTAAATATATAATAAATAGGGAGTAATGATTTAGTGGGAACTATGGTAATTTGTTACTTGGAGGTAGGAGGTTTGAATCTTACCTATATTAGAGAAAATTTCATTTTTGTTGGCATCGAATGAAGTTACCAAAATACCCTTACCTCTTGTGTAATTTTAGAAAATATCTATAGGGTTTCTTGTAATTTTCCCTAATAAACATTATCTCTTTAAATTTCTTTCCCTAGTCGGTCAAGAACAGAGTACGAGGGGAGAGAGGGAGAGAAATTCTGGGTCTAGAAATTTTGAGCTTCTCTGTCTTCTCCATCGGTCTTCCTCATCCTTCCTTCTCCAATGTTCTTCCCGTGTCACCGGCGATCGTGGATGCTCAGCACTGCCTTGCAAAAATGCCCAGGTTCTCCATGATTCTTCTTATCTCTGTTTTGTTTTTCCTTGCTGTATCTACGTCGTCGGTGTGCGTAAAAGGCTAAGTTTCTGGAGGCTGTGGACGGTTGGAAACGTCCTTCTTGTTCTTTTTCTGTCAGTGTGTCTCTGTAGGTGCTGCCATTAGCGAGTCCTTCTTCATGCTCTCTGCCTCTGTTCCTTTTTTTTTCGTGCTGCTGTTCTATCTTGCTGTGCACATCTGGGTCGTTGGCTAATGGAAGAAATCAGGTCGCTGGAGTGGGTGTACTGATCGCCAATCTGAATCAGCGCTGAGTTCCTTTTTCTTCTGTGAGTGATGCTCTATTTTCCTTCTTTTTGGTTCAGACAAAAATCTTATCTTCTCTTCCTATTCGGTTGACAGCCTCTTAGTTTCTTCCTCCTTCATTTTGTTCGTTTGTGGTTGGGAAGTGAAGGAAGAGCTAATATGGTGCTGTGGAAGGATTAATTCGTGGGTTGAGGCAGAAATATTGCTATATTCTTCTTCCCCTGTTCAGTTGTGGATTCATTTTTCTTCCTCCCTCTGTGTGTGTGCACTGTCGGCTAACTAAGGTGAGAACTCTTCAGCTTTCTTCCTTGATGAACTTGCGTGAGAGGAAGTGTGAGTTGATATTGAAATTACAGAATTTTTTTTTAGAGTATTCTACTGCTGTTGCTCGTGCTGTTGTGGGAGCTAGAAAGTGATTTCCAAAGCTTTATTATATATATATATATATATACACATATATATATGGGTCTGGATTCTAATCTAAATTAAATTTTGTTAGATTGGTTGATATTGAGAATTTGACTAGAATGAGAATTAATAAGAAATTAATTTGGAATTATAAATTAAGATTTGATGTTTACAAGTTGTTAGATGAAATGTCTGTTAGGTGGAGTCTACTTGAATATGTATTTTTTTGAATGTTTACTAAAAATTTTTTTAGCATACTTGGTATAGGTTATTGATGTATTAACTTGAGATTTGAGGAAGAATTGATTATCTAAGCTCTTGAGAGTCTAATGGTTGATACTTACAAACCTTAGTGTTGTTGAATTATTTAATCTTGATATGCATGAAAGATGTTCGATGACTTGAGAGAGTAAATGTGGGGGTGTGTGTGTGTATTTAGATATGTTTATATGCAACCTGATTAATGTTTGGTTACATAATTTAAAGAATGGTTGGGAAAACAAATTAAGATATAAGCAATTTGTTGGATGGGAAGTAGGCATGTAAAGTATTAAAAGGATGGAAGAAATTAAGATTTGGTTGATTAAATTATAATGATTTGAAGTCAATTCACTATAGTGTTTTCAATATTAGAAAATAACTTATTTAACTAAAGTAAGTCCATTAAATCTTTCTTTATATTGAATAGGATGCTAAGAGAAAGGAGGAGTTGATTGAAGTTCTAAGAAATGAATTTTGATGCTCGGGCATATTATAGGTAAGTGGATAGCGTCCCAACTGCTTTATCATAAAATTAGTTTCTGAAATATTATATTTATGCAAATCATTTTAATGACAATTATGTTAAGTATTGAATATTTTGTCATTTAAATTCTTATTTTGGGAAATTATAAAGAAGTTTTGAAAGATAATTGAGTTATGGTATGCGTATGTTTTTTTTTATAATGAATACTTTTAAAAAATTGATGAGATTATTTTTTTATCAACCCTGGTTATTCTGAGTTATGCAATAAATGTCAAATATGGACTTCAGATATGAAATTTTATCGTGGCATGTTTTAATGCTCAAAAGTATTCATGCGAGTTTGATTTTGAGAATGAAAACTGTATCTTGAACATGATGATTTTCTCGCATGTTTGAAAATGGTTTTAAAAAGGGACTTTATACGGAACACTGGTTGCTAACGGTAGTTCCGTTAGCCCTTGATGCGCCATGGTACACCTAGCTAGCAGGTTGTTTATAGGAGGTGCTAGCCCCGTGCGATGGCCAACGCATGTGGAACGGAGGGATGGTTATTCGTGAGCATTGTACTCACGTTTGATTTCGTGGCTTTGAGCTGCGTTTGGTTAGTATTACCCTCGTGGACTGGGTGTCCACGTTTGTTTCGTGGTTTCGGCTGCGTTTGGTGATTTACCCTCGTGGATTGTGTGTCCACGTTTGTCTTCGTGGCACAAGCCGCGTTTGGATTATTTACCTTCGTGGACTGTGTGTCCACGTTTAATAATTGTTCTGATAAGTCCCTATGGTTATGAATCTGATTATTTGGTGATTTGATATCCCATTGGTTTTTATTGAGTAATTTATTTACAAGTATTTATTTCCGTTATGAGACTTCTTAAAATCAAGTGAAATTAACATTTGATATGATAGTTCAATAATTTGAGATTTTATTTGAAATTTACAGAGCCATTTTATTGTGAAGTTTATTAAATTTTTATAAAGATTTTGTCTATTTAACTTACACAACTATTTCAAACTTTTCATTTTATTCATGTGAAATTATTTATTGTTGGGACGTTATTCACTGAAAAATTATTTTGGTCTCAGATAGCATAATTGACGCTGTACGTCTTACTTGCCAATGATGGATGTTTTCGGAGTGGAGGCTTGCTTTGTAAACATGTCTTATTGATGTAAATATGAAATTTATGTATTATGTCATGAGATATATGATTAGGTGCTCCACATAACTTATAATTAAAATCCTTAGTTTATTATACATTTGGTCTGCTGGCTTGAAGGAGCCGAGTTCTTGATAGATATAATGTTTGAGGAAAATTTTTATGATACAGAATTTTTAGTAGATCTTATTTACAGAGATGGTTCTATTAAAATTTTTACGAGATGTTGAAATAATTAGTAGTAATAGTATTAAAATGTTAGTGAATAATTGAGTACTTTTTTGTAATTAAATGAAATAAACCTTGAATTTGTGGCTTACGGGATGTATGTGTGGTTCGCATCCTGTGCCGGTCACCTCCTATTTTGGGGTGTGACATGTTTTATGCTATTAATCGAATCTAAGTTGTAAAATTTTTATTGTTTTGTCAGGAGATCTTTCCTTCTTTTTCTATTTACTGTTTCTTTATCAGTTTTGCACCACCTTTTCACATTTTGCTGCTGTTACCATACTTTAGCAGCAACTATGGAATTGTATGGTTTATGATGATTTTTGATCTGTCATATAGTATATCTTTATTTTTCATTTTCCATCTCTTTATTAGATTTGCACCAGCTTTACATATTTTTCTGTCGTTGCCCTACTTTAATAGCAATTATGGTCTTGTAGAAGTTATGAAAATTTTTTGTTCTGTCATTTAGTAAAGCTGAAGTCATGGTGTTGTAGTTCTTAAGGTGTATCATTTGTTAAGTTTTCACTGCATAACAGGTATAGGTCATCAGACATCAGTTCCTTTTTCTTTCGCTGCACTGATTGATTTTTTGTTTTAGCAAAATAGTTTAGGTGCTTTTAATAGTGCCTTTTGTCTTAGATCATGTCAAGTACATTGATGTCGTCCTACAAGTTCCTTAAATGAATTATCTAATTACTTAGTCTAATGACTGCTCATATTACTTATATGCTATGCAATTAATGTCAAATAGTGGAAAAAATCAGGTGAAAGAGGAATAACTATACCAGAGATATCATAGAGCTGTTCAATTCATTTTATGAGTATTAGTTAAACTTTTTAGTGCTGCTGCTCAAATTTATTCATTTAATCTTAGGGATGATTGTTGAACTCTCAATTTAATATTATTATCTGAACTAATTAAAATTATAGGTTTTTTTTGCAGGAAAATGTTATATATTCATTTTATCGAGGATAATATACACCATCATCGCATGTTGTAGGTATTGGAGTTGTACTATTTTTACCTTTTGATTTATGTTTTATTTCGTTGAGTAATTGTGCTTATCAATAAATTTTTATTTGTTTCTTAGCCATGTCTATATTTTGGACACCAATAAATGATGTTATGCTATTATTTTTTTGTAGGATAGCTTCTACTTTTTTATAAGAAGACTCATAGTATCATCATGATATGTTTTAGGTATCAAAGGTTGAGTGATATCTTATAAAGTCATCTCGCTGAGTTTTATGCGTTAGTTTGCTTTTCAAGAAATATATCATGACTTCTTGCTGAAACATTTTGCACCATGGTGTTGGTATTGAAGCTCTTCTGTATTTTTGTTAAATTTTACCTCGAGTTTTCAAATTTAGTAAGCTTCTCGAGAAATATTTCACTGTCTTTCAGCCATGTCTATATTTTGCTGATATGTTTCTGATGCGATGCCATTGATTTTTCGGAGGATATCTTCTGATATTGTTTGCAAGTAAAGTCATAGTATCGTCATACGGTATGTTTTAGATTTAAGAGGGAAGGTGTTATCCGATGGTGTGATCTTGCTGAGTTGTATGCCTTGGTTAGCTTCTCGAAAAATATATCATGCTATTAATGCTTAACGATTTTGCTGGATGGTTGTGATATTGTAGCTGACTCTACCCTCTTCCTTCATCTCTGGGATGTATGGATCTCATGTTACAATGGCATACTAATATTAAAAAAATAGGTGAAAAATGAGTTAGGGTAACTTTATTATTTACCATGATAAAATGGAAGAAAATTTAGATGAAAATGGTTTGAAAATTAATTAAATAAAGCTAAAGGTAATGGGAAATTAAGAGAGAGAGAGTGAGTAGATTCAAAGTGTGATACAATGTGTGCAAGACCATATAAGATTGTACTTTACCCCAAAACTCAAGTGCTTTGTCAAAAAAATGTGAGACACAAGATTAAAGTTCAAAGCATATGAATAATAGTTTACATTTTCAAATAAAATTAACTTCTAAATATGTGGCACAACGCAAATCAAATAATAAAAATCAATTTTGACATCATAAAAGAGGTTAGGGGCATACTATATAGCCTAAAAATTATAAGTCCACACATGCACAAAAATAACCTAGTTCAAGTGTAAGAAAATAAGTTTACCCAAAGTTTTAACTTTCCAAAACAGTCAACTTATGAAGTTAATTACTTTCAATATAAAAAGAGTTTGAGAAATATAACTAGACCATTGTGCATTTGAACTAAAAATGTAGCTTGAATAATTTTCTAAAACATTTTCTCAAAAGTCCAATTTTATGACCAAAATACCTCTAATGCACAAAATCATATATTTAGGAGATTTTTCACAATTAATGCAATAAGTGTGCAATTTGGGTAAATATAACATGATTTTTGGTCAATAATAATAAGGAAAAGTGTATAATAAATGTGACTTATTAGCATTCCAGTTACCTAACTTCCTTTCCTTAATCCCTATAAACTTTGTCAGAGGAAACTCTTTCACTTATGGAATCAAATCTTTAATTCACATAGACTGTCCCCAAACAAAAAAGATAATCTAGACTTCTGGTTTAGATGAGTGTGGTATTCTTACCACAACTACTAAACCCTACATCACTCTTGAAATAGCCCAACCCTTGATTGGTAGTTGAATCAACCAAGGTTATACTCACGTCCATGTTGGAGTTGTTCTCCTTATCCTAACATTTCATGGGAGAAAAGCTATAGTAGCCATAGTTGAGGTTGCTTTGTTAGCTACCACTTTTAAGTCATATGGCAATGCCTTAATTGGTACCATTTTGACTATGCTAAACTAAGAAAGTGTGGTTCTTAATATAGCACCTGACTTTACACCTGACTTTAATGTCAAGCTTACTGATCCCATACACTCTACAAGATTCAAGGTTTAGGCCATGTTTGGTATGGAAGAATCATCCAAAAAGAATCAGAAATGGAAATGGAATCCTGAGGAAGACAAGTTTGGTACATTTGAATTGTGATTCTTGGGAATCTAGATTCAAGGAAATTTCTCTGAATTGGATTCCATCATAATGAAGATAGAATCGGTCAGATTCCATGGAATTAATCTTTTTCAAACCACCATGCCCTCTAGCTTATCTCTGCCCTTTTTTTCTTGTTTTGTTCGCTCTAAAATCTTCCTCTACTAACATCGGTGTCGTCTACCCCAGAAACGATGGAGTTTCTTCAAACAGTAATAAGTATTCTAGTTCTGACATTGAGAAATCGAGCAGCTGCTCCCAATCTAGCATATCGAATCCAAAGTAATCCTCGTTTGGCATGTCGAACCTAAAGTAATCCTCCTTCTCTCGATTCGCCTTCACGCTCTTAAAATACATCTTCCACTTCAGCCGCCTCTACCTTGCTTTCTTCTCTAATTCTATGCCCTCTGCGCTTGGTCTCTTCACTGCAATTGCTTTGAATTGCAGAACTGACATGGGAGATGGTAGATGGTGTGATTTGTTGTCAGAATCATAGCCGGAGTCGGACACTTCTGACTTTACCACCACATTTATTTTCATCTTCACCACCACCTCTGTTTCATCTGGCTTTTCTCTTGGCGAAGGGGTCATGAAGTTTGTTAACGCGTTTGGTCTACGTATCTTAATCACTGCATTATCATAAACCATAACCTTGAAGCACCCAACTCTAGTGATAAAGGCGAAGGTAACTTGCAGGGACTTAGCAGTCGTGGACAAGGCCCAAGTAGTTGAGGCAGGTGTCATCGTCTATCATGGCAACGTTCACCCAAGTCTGGGCATCTCTCGTCTACATGCGGGATGTGGAATTGTAAAGGTACTTGAGCTCATGAGGCTCTGGGCACCGGCTACCGCCCACGACGTCTCTCCCCCCTCTCTCTCCATGGCATCTCTCTCCATACAGCTGAACTGTCAAGGTCGTGGGTAGTGGAGGAGAGAGTGTGGTGGGACTTTTTTCTAGCAAGGGGTATTTTGGTATTTTTATTATTTTAAATACATATAATTATTAAAATTATATCAGATTCCATACTTATACCAAACAAACTTTTATAACCCAATTCAATTCCAATTCTGACTTCGATTCCAATTCTAATTTCATTAAAAACTCTTCCATCATATCAAACGAGGCCTTAGATCCAAATCTATAGAGTTGAACAACAATCTAATGCTATTATGGCTACCTTACATCACCAAATGATCTTTATACTTCAAAATCATTCATTTAACCTTAACTTTCCTAATACAATTGGAGATACTTTATGTATGGTTGCAAATAATCCAGGAGATGCATCAATCCTCTAAATCCCAGGTAGTTACCTACTAAGCAGTTAGCTTATATGATGCTACTAGAATGGATCAACAATTATGAAAAATAGGTCAACAGTGTCCAAAAGATATTCATACTACAAAACCTCTTACGCTTTATAAGCTACAGGATGGTACTATAAAATCTATTTTTAGGAAACCTAAACTCAGAATTTAAATCAAATATCGAAAAGAACATTATCTATCTCCCCAACCTTTGTTGGAGACAAAAACGATCCTCTTATTGAGTAGTTTACTGTAGATTCCAAACCTGTCTATATCTCACACATCAATAGTCACTTTATCTGTGATTGTGCCCCAGAAATCTATGATCCCAATAGTTGTGACTGTTATCTTTAAAATGATTCCGATGAAGATGATCATAGTTCCAAAAGAAGGACTAGAAAGCTAAAGTATCCTAAATCCCCATGTAGAAATAAATACCATCCAAAGGATGATGATGATGAACATGGCCTTAAAACAAGCCACAATGAGAAACTGGTAGGATTTTCAAATCCTCCCACAAAAAGAAGCACTCTCTTTGAACCCCTTAAAGAACTCGACCATGAACATCTTCTTTCACTAGAGAAACCAAAATCAATCCTTTCACAACATCCAGAATTGATTATCCTAATAATCCCACTTGCATAAGTACAAGCTTTACCTTATA
The DNA here is from genome assembly GCF_029017545.1 of Prosopis cineraria. Taxonomy (NCBI): domain Eukaryota; kingdom Viridiplantae; phylum Streptophyta; class Magnoliopsida; order Fabales; family Fabaceae; genus Prosopis; species Prosopis cineraria. Next base: position 6,182 of record NW_026555775.1, on the reverse strand, counting down.
TAGCTATGATGAGACCTTATAAGGAAATTTAATCCTCTTGAAAGAAAGAAAATGAAAGGATAAAGGTAATTAGCAAACTTTTATCCCACAAATAGAAGTAACTCCTTAGGCACCCTTAAGCTTGTCACACTAGCAGAAGAAGTTCTCAACTGGCAGTCATAAAATGCTGTCAGCCAAAACTAAATCCTCTACAAGATAGATTCAGAGCTTGATCATCTAGCTATACAAAAGAAACTTGTCTTTATAGGTTAATCAAATTAATGACTAAATAAAGAATCTATATCAAAGGCTTATAAACAAGAACAAAAGTTGGATGCAGAACTTTGCAGGTTTATTGAACAAGGTTATACTGGACCAGAGTACTTCAAGAAAGAAAGATTTTTGAAGTGAAAAACAATTACAATAGATAGAAGCAGATTTAGCCCAATCAATCCAAGACTACCTATGAGTCCCTATCCAACCTACCCCACCTTGACTAGACAATTCCTAACTTATACGTCCATACACTTGATTTATCCTAGTGAGACTAATTACAATCAAGTATTCAAAATGAATTATCCTATCCTCAGAAAAGCCCAGAAACAACTAGTCCAAAAACCAAAGTACTTGTACCATACTCTGAAAAATCACTAGTTTATCAAAAGCCTTAAGATTATCAAGCCGTCCTATTTTTCACTAACATCCCAAAAAACCTTTGACCATTAGAACACCTCTTTCTTTAACACTGAAATCCAAGCCACCATCAACAACTGAAAAACTCAAAGGGATTGAAGATCCCTCAATCTTCTAGGCACTATTACTTCCATTAGAAATGTCGTATTTAATCAGGTCTTCTCTAAACAAGAAGATATAGATTATGAGACTTTAATTGAAATCTCTATAAAAAAACAGACTCTAAAGAAGATCAGCATGGTTGACTTGTCAAGATTACAATGGTACAGCCTCCTCCTCAGAGACCTCCTCCATAATTACAAACAGACTCAAAATAAAGCTCATACTAAAACTATTGTTAAAGATCCTCCTGATGATGAGTTAGGATCATGGAAGGAAATACCAGCAGAACCAGTCATTCATGCTTTTAGCTCCAAACATACTTCTGGTCCCTGGTTTACTTTTGATGACTTACCTTTACATAGGTAGAGAGAAAGACTTCAAGAATTTAATGCTTGGATTGACTTGCAAATAATTAGGCCAGATGGGATGATGAGAGAAGTGCTCTTAGAGTTTCTTTCAAGGATAACTAGACATTTGAGAGAATGTTCCAAAATTTAAGTGAATATGACAAAATTTGAGCATCTCGAGTTGATGCTTTTACATTCCTTAGTACAATTCGCAAATAATTTATGGAGACTTTAACCTTATGGATAGAAGAAGCAAACAAAGTTTTTTAAATGAATTGTTGTTCACTTGACCAAAAGATCTCCAAAAAAATTTTAAGTGGATGTTTGAGAAATATTATATGTTGAATGGTGCCAATGATGTCAATCTCAAATGTACATTCATTGCTTCTCTACCAGCGAAACTCTAGCTAGAATTACATAGAGTAATCAATGCATTAAGGAGAGATATGTCACATATCTCTCTTAGAGAAATCTACTAGTTAGCTCTGTCCACTTTAGATAAACTTTATGAATAGTAACAATTTCTAAAGTCCGTGTTGAATGAAAAGCCAAAATTACAGCCTTCCTATAAGAAGCCTAATTTAAAGTTTAAATGCAAAGAATCTAATCTTCACTCTTGTAAAAAAAAAACTCGTTTTCACAAGTACAAGCAAAAGCTTTCAAACCAAAAGGCACTCCCTGAGATTTTTCAAAAGAAGGACCTCCAGATTAAAGAAATCATGCCATTGTTTCATATGTGAACAGAAAGGGCATTTTGCAAAATAAAATGTCCCACAAATCTAAGAAAGAACATGAAGCTATTACAATCTCTTAAGGTTCTCCATCACACAAGGATGGAGATACTCATTATCTCATTCCTATTTCTAGTCATAGCTCAAATGATGGGCAATATCCTCACCCATATCCACCTCTCTCTACTATTAGGCCCAGCCCAATCTAAAGCCTTACTCCATCCCCTTTAAACCCAGTACCAACAAGCCTTATAAACCTAATCAGCCATCTTATTCATCACAAGTCCCACAACCTAATGTAAACATCTAGATCCTCTCCTCCAAATATGATGTCCTTGTCTTTATCATTGCTTTCATAGACAACATATCCTGTAGAACTATCATAAAATCCTATATTCTCCCACGAGAAGAATAGGTCTCCCATAATGAGTATTTTGTTATAGCTGATGATAAACTCTTCAAAATAGATCTTATTACTAAAAGAAAAATTGGTATAAATATTTTTTCCTAGTTTTGCATACTAGACAAAAGTTCTTGGAAGCCATCTCCCTGCCAAAGATATTTTTGTGGCTTTGATGTGTACCGAGAAACTAAATATCTGAAGATACTATCTAGGGGTATTCAGTTCAAACATTTTTAAAGAATACATTGGTATCCTAAGTATTATGGAGATTTAAAAGGCTCCCCAAGTTATGAACTTATTAGAGATCAACTCCTTGAATTTTACTGTGAAAGTCAAGATCAATTTTAACATCCATTTCCTTTATGAAAAAACAAAAGGTTCTTTATTAAACTCCCCTTCAAAAAGAATGAAGATGTCAATTCAACAAAAGCATCCCATCTTGGGATGAATTTAGAAGACCTTGCTTTTGCTAGAAAAGAATGTACAACTTTACTTAAACAAGGCCTTATTAAGCCTATAAAGTCATATTGGGCTTGTCAAGCTTTTTACTATGGAGAAAATATTTGAAAAAAAAAAGAGGAAAAAAAAGTTGGTAATTGATTATAAACCTCTTAATTTTTCTTCAAGATGATAAGTTCCCTTCGCCTAAGATCACCACCCAATTAGTACATCTAAAGCGGGCAAAGATATTTTTAAAATTTGATCTTAAAGTATGATTTTAGCAGCTTGGAATAGATCCTATAAATACACAAGATGGCCTTTTTGCATTCCAAATACCCAGCATCAATGGACACTTATGCCTTTAGGCTTAAAAATGCCTTATCAGGTCATGATCAAGATCTTCAAGCCTATCATCAATAGTGCACTAATCTATATTGATGATATCCTTTTGTTTTCAAAAATAGAACAAGAGCATAAAGACCTTCTTACCTAGTTTTATAAAATTATTCAATAATATGGGATTATGCCCTCAACTCGAAAAGTTGTATCAACACAACCTAAATAAAGTTTGTAGGAATGCTCATATAAGATAGACAATACCAACCCAGTTCTCACATTGCTGAGGAATTACTAAATTTTCTTGATGAAAACTTATTCAAGACTCAAGTTCAATAGTTTTTGGGTATAGTTAATAATATCAAAGATTTTATTCCTCATGTATCTTATTACACTAGCCAGTTATCCAAACTCTTGAGGAAAAATCCACCACTATAGGGTCTTAGTCAGATAAAAGCTATCCAACACCTAAAGCAAATTTGCTAGCATCCTCCTCTATTAAGGATTACTAATAAAGGACAATGTATTCTACAGATTGATGCAAGTGATGATTATTAGGGAGTTTTACTTATTGAAGAAGTAGATGGAAAAAGATACTATTATGGTCATGCTAGTGGAGAATTCAAATTAAACCTTCTAAAAAGCATTATTAGATAGCCTATAAAGAAGTCCTGGTTGTGAAACATGACATTGAAAAATTTAGTTTTCATCTCACCCTACCTACTTTGTGATAGAAATGGACAACATGTCATTTCTACGGATCTTGGATCAAAACGAGAAGATCCTCCCAAAAGCTTACCCTTCAATAAAAAGATTAGTTTGCCCATCATAAATTCATATTTTAATACTAAGGGAGACCATAATACCATTGCAGATTACATCACCAGACCTTAAAGAAAATCAATCTCATCATCCCTTCACAAATCAACCTTTCTTCATTTTAAACATCATGCCTAGCAACTTAGTTTTCCCACCTAGCTTAATCCAATCTATGTCTCTGAAGTCTAAAAATTAGCTAGAAGAAGTTTGTTCTACTGGCTTCACATCCTCCTTGTTATTCCTTTTATTAGAAGACATATTCTAGATGAACTATATGGTACATTTGGTCTTTATCCTTTCTTTATATTTGTGTCATAGCCTTCCTCTCTCCATTAGAGATGTTTCATTAGCTCATGAAGACTCAACCCTTTTGAGACTCCTTGAATAGTTCGCACCTATTTTTAGATGACGTAAGGAACTTTCTCGAGTAGTAGGAAAAAAAAATGCTATGGAAAGTCCCACTACAGGAACAAAGAGCTTATTCCTTCTTTGTTGTTTATCATCCTTATCACCTTGACAATAAAGGAAAGCTCTATATAGCCAACCAAGCATGCCTATGGAAGACCGCCACCAACTAGATATCACATGAGAATTCCATTTTCATTGAATTAAAAGAATTTTTATGTGAAATGAATAATTATCTAGTTTCAACTCCTAATCTTAAGTGTACGTCTCTCGTTCCGATCCCTCACTAGTCCTCCTTCCAAGTGACCCAGCTCCAATTGTCCAATATGTTGGATAGGGAGGCACAGCAGAAGATTAACAATTTTAAAGTCCCTATCCTGATATGTACCGAACGAATTCATTTAAGTTAAGGTAGGTAGAAGAATTACTTTTTATTCTTCAAACTTAACACGTGTTCTCTTCAAGAGTTTGGATCTTAGGAGTTGACAACATAGATCTGCTCCCTCTACTAGTATCCTAATGAACAGCTCTCTAACTCGAACAGCTTGCTCCCTCCCAACTTTCGTTCTTCTTTAAATGTTAGTTTTCTTTCTATAGGGTATTTTGTGGCTCTCAGAGTGTTTTTGCCATCAAACTTTTCTAATGCTCACACTTCTTCATAAAGGACATCCCTATCTATATATAGTATATAGATCAGGTTTTTGTCTTCCACTAAAAGCCCACAAAATTTAATTAAATTTATCTCATAAATTTAACCCATGATATCATATCTAATTCAATTTATCTTATAAATTTAAATTATAAACTGTCATGATATTCTCTCATATCATGTTAGTTATTAAATTTAATCTATCATATAAAATTAAATTTAAACTAACACATAATAATATAATATCATATCATATCATATAATATATATCACATATACATATTATATTATATTATATATACACAGACGAATATATTATATATACATATATAATATATAATATAATATTTATTTTATATATCAAAACACCACATTGAATATATATATTTTTTGAAAAATATATAGAATTATATTTTGAATTTTATATTTCATATAAATATATATAAATTTTTATCAAAAAATATTTATATATATATATATATATATTTCATTCACCCTATATTATATGTATTGAATCTAGACATATTTCAGATTCAATGAACTTGAATATTATAGCTCGAGTTAAGCTATTCTTGTGTACAACCCTGTAGGCCCATATGAAGTTGGCAATAGGCTAATTACTCTATAGCCCATAAGTCACAAGTGGATTCTAGCAAGACATTACAACTACCTAATTCATATGGAGATCGATGATCTGATGTAACCTATCATGCAACTGTATCATATTTCTGTTGTCATGTATATTTCAGTTAAGTGTGAGACATGAAATTGTCATTCTCCGTTACCCAACCATTACTTTCTCGATCTCTGAGTGGAATGACTGTAGTAATAAAAAAACCTTTTTCATTATATATAGCCATACATTTTCTCAGTCTTGCTCATCAAGGGGCCTAATAATATCTCTTACTTAATTGAGGGACGAATTTTTATCTTGACCACTCATATTCCTCTACATGAATATCACTAAACTCCATCATATTCCTTTTTCATAGTTAAACTATTCTAAGGTGTCCAAAATCGATACTAAATGTGTTGTTGGATAGGAGGCGCAATGGAAGATTAAAATTTAAAATCCTATCCAATATGGACTAAACGAACTCATTTAATTCAAAGTGATAGAAAGGTACCTTTTGATTCTTCAAACTTGATGCATGTTCTCTTCAAGAGTTTGAATCTTAGGAGCTGAGAATGTAGATCTGCTTCCTCTATCGGTATCCACACGAATAGCTCTCTAATTCGAACAACGTGCTAGCGCTCCCAGCGTCCATTCTTCTTTT
>NW_026555774.1:0-50244 GCF_029017545.1 Prosopis cineraria | reverse complement strand
CCATAATGAACTGTCTTTCAAATTCTTTTAAAGACTCTTTTAAATTTCACTCATCAACAAAATAATTAATTGCTTTAAATAACATTATATTTTTATATTTATTTTATTTAATAAAATATTTTACTTTAAAATAAATAAGGTGATTATTTATTATGACACTTAAAAAGCATACTAATTATACTTTAAAATAATAAAAATATCTTATTTTTTTAAGACCTTTTACTCTCAAAAGATGACGTGTTTACATTTTTGTGTGGAAAAGAGCAGATATTATTGATTTTGGGAATTCAAGTCCCAAACTCCCTTTCAAAAAAGCGGTAAAAAAACATAGGCTACATGTGAGCAATGATTTGGGGCTCAGAGTAATTTCAATCTAAAGAAATTTTCTCAGCCTCGTTGAAGCTTCCAATATGCTGTCTCTATGACCAAAGGCACTAACTCTAATAAACCCCTCGCCGCCAGGCCCAAATCCTATGCCCGGGACGGTGACTATGTCCGCTCTCTGGAGAATCTTGTTGACACGTCCCACGAATTTCTCCCCGGAAAATGCACCCACACGTAAGGTCGTTTTCTTGCCTCCATACACCTTCAGCCCCAGTGATTCAAAGGTGTCCACCAGAATCTTCGCATTCTCCTTGTAGTAATTCACAGTATTGCCCAGTGCCTGAAAAGCCATTTGATTTTGACACAACAAAAACAGAGTGTCAAGATGACATGTATTACCTGCCAAGAAAACAGGGGAGCAAAGAGATACACGGCGCGACTAACCTGAAAACCTTCATCAGAAAGGCAAGCAAGTCCCCCCGCTTGAACAATATTGGATGCACCATTGAAGCTGGTGCACACTAGGCGATTATAATCCTTGATCACGGGATATCCATTGGAATACAATAGTTGTTGGGGGACAACAGTCCAGCCCAGGCGGACCCCCGTGAAACCAAGCAAATTTGGAGAACGATGAAATTTCAATTGCTACCTGCACTCACGTGGATTCATCTTAAAATATAGCTCAAACGACAGTTTTCAGTGGCCAGCGGCTGTAAAGTAATTAATGGAAAGCAATCAGCAACCTCTTCGGCTCCTGGGATTTCAAATATTGATCTCGGGCTTTCATCAGATATAAAAGAAGCATAGGCTGAGTCATATATGATTATGGATCCATTTGCTTTCGCAAAATCCACTAGTTGCTTCAGCTGCTGGCGGGTTGCTGCGCGTTACCGGTCGGATTGTTTGGAGAGCAGAAGAAAATAACATCAGCCCTTGGAGTAGCTGATAAGTCTGGGAAAAAATTATTCTCGGGTCCACATTTCATGTACACTATGTTTCTGTACTTCAGAGTTTCTGCTTGGAATCTGCCTGCTCTTCCAGCAATCACGCTGGAATCCACATACGCCTGTCATGAGCACGTCCATCAATCCCAAAATAGGAAACAACACACACGAATGTTATTTTTGGATCACTCTTGTCAATACAGATTCAAGGGAACCGCCAAGAATTACCGGAAAAGTTGGGTCCTGCACCGCCATTGTCAAACTGGATGCTAGCAGCATCTGGCAATAGGGATAGCAAAGGTCAGTTTCATCGTGCAAATTACAACAGTAGAAGCTCTCTAGAAAGATTGGGTATTTCTTTCTCTATTCTTCCTAGATCAACGTCGACTCTTACCTGAATGCGTGAAATATCGCACTGGGCGCCGTCGGATATAAAAACCTCATTCTCCTTCACGAGTGAATCCCGGTAAAATCTTTCAGCTATTGCCTTCCTTAAATCCTGAAACGGGAAATGACGTCATATAAACAGGGATTCCTAATGGATCCCTCTGGATGCTGCTAGCATCATGGCCTTTCCATTCAGCTGCCTACACCAGAGATAATCAGGCCAAGTAAACAAATCAGAGATCTAGTTCCCTTCAAAATGACTCATTAGACTAAAGTTTCGAGCCCTTCTCCATTTGTAAGGCCTCGTTAGATGAAAAAACCCAGTCTCTACAGTAAGGTTAGAGAACATGCAAACGGCTATTAAGTGGACTGATCACGAGCAGAATTAAAAGAGCATGCATGGTATCTGTCAAAATTGATTGCCAGAAAGTATGCTTCAACTGTAAGTTCGGACGGAGCGCATGCAGGGGTTTGGGAGAATTTCTAAAGTTCTGCTACCCTCTGATATATGAAAAGTCATACATGAAGAAGAAAGTTAAAAGACAATTTCTTTGGTGAAAAAACTTAAAAGACAACCAAGCTAGCAAGCATTTTACCCCGTTTCCTTGCTCTGGTCCATACCCCTTGTAACCTTGAACTGTTGACAAAGCAAGTGCTTTCTGCAAAACAGTGAAATCCAAGGCTGCTTTAGGCGTAAAAAGCTTGTTCCATTGATCTCATCGTTATTTGTCCTACTTTCTATGTTAAATTCCTCTACATAGACAGAGGCAACTATGTACTCCCACCAGTTACCTCAACCATAGTAGAAGTTATCATACTTGGAATTGGTTCTGTGGTATCACAATACCAAGTCTAAGTACTCTCGCATGTGGATTCTTCCTGGCATGTTCAGATTCCCGCATGAATATCTGGAATTAAGACGCCACAGAGAATGAGAAATTGGAGCCGATGGAAATGTTGACTTCAATGAAAAAAAACCACGAGCATCAAATACTAAAAGGCAGCTGGCTTGAAGAAATGCTTTAAGTAGTTGCCATATAAAACTAATTTAATTTTAATCCAACTCCAAGGCATGGTATTCAATTCCAGCCAGGATTTCCGCGTGGTATCATTAGTATAACTACTTTCATTGAAACCAGAAACTGACATGAGCCGGTCAGGCAGGAAAGTTCATAACTCACTGACCTCAGGAAACAGATATTCGTTCTGCAGGTTCTCCATATGAACACTGCGAGGGATTCCTGTAAAGTCTTTGATTGAACGACGTGTCAGTTTGAAAATTTGTAACTAGATCATGATAGCCTTAAAGGAAGATATTCATGATTAATCGTATCAAACGCATCTTGACAATGTATTGGCCAAAGTTTAGACCAACGAAGACGTCAATACAAATTGAGTTGTAAAAACAAAATTAAAAAGATAAGCAGTAAGTATTAGCGATCACAGGGTTGGGGGACAGCTAAATGTTGAGGAACTACATAAATATAATTTTGGGAATTTCACAGCCGGTGATAACATGACTCACCAGTCTTCCTCTCTCTGAAAGACTTCCAACTGTTAAACACAAAATAGGAAGAAGTAAGTAGAATTGCGGCAATCGTGAAAAGAATTAGAATGAAAATTGGTTGGAAATAGAATGTGCATATGTGAATGAATCCACCTGGGAAGAGCCGTGGTGGGCTGTGCTGAACCAGCGCGCGGTATGCAGATTGAAGCCATCATCTGACAGGGCGTTCGTCTCAGTTTCCAACACTACTAGTTTCAGATCAGTGGAGAGGAACTAGCTACAAGGGTATCTGAGCGTGAAAATCACAGGACCAACTAGTCTACTTATATAATATTGGGGGTAGAGGAGCATCGCGGCAACCGGCAAAAGACTGAGTTTCTACGAGACAAACCAAACTGGTCCACATGATCCTTGGGCCAATGTTTTTATAAATTTTATAACGACTAAATACGTAAGTGATTCCTTTCTCTGATTGTATTGGTGTTTTGATTGAAAAATAATAATAATTGCTGCATATTATAAATCTTTTTAGAATTTTAAAGAAATATTTAAAATTTAACTTATTTAACACGAATAAACACTCCCGTCTACGCTTATTCGATCCGGTGCATTAAATAAGGGCAAATTAAATAAACATAGGCATCATGTTCGTCTTTGAGACTGAATGCGCGGCTACTGTTCGTTAACTTTATTATAATGCATTTATTATATAAGTCATCTGCAGGGTGACGCATACATGTTTCTTAGGAAAACTTGGCGTGGCAAGTCGCAATTGCAAGAATTCTGGCTAGCTGGGGAGGGAAAAAAAAACAGAGAGAGAGAGAGAGAGGTTCATAATTGCAGGAAAGCGACAAAATGATGTTTTCAAAGTTTTCCCATGCAATTTCCGGAGGAAAAAAAAATCCAAAGAGAGAGAATTGCATTCACAAACGTTTTTTAAAAACTTTTTTCTAAACATTGTATTATTATTAAAAAAAGTTGTTCTTATCGTTTTGACACTAACAATTTTATATTAATTTTTATTTATAAATAATTTTTTAAAAAATCCTCGAATATAATTTTTTCAAAAAAATATTTTACTTCTGCCACGCAATTTAATTGTAAGAAAAATGACACTTAAGTTTTATAGGAAAAAAATTTATTATTAAAATATTGTTAAAATTTATAAAATACTCGCAAATCTTAAATTTGTGTGCATTATATATATAAAGAACATTTATAACTTATATTATAAGTTATTATTTTTCTTTACAAGTTATAAATGACTGTTGTTTGATTATAAATGTCTTTTGTTATATTATAATATATAGAATTTAAAATTTGAGATTATTTTATAAATTTTATGAGATTTTTTTATAATTAATTTTTTATTTTGGGCAACAGGTGTAATTTTTTCCTTCATTATACAAATAAAGTTGACGTGGGATTTTGATTCGTGGGGTCTGGTAATCGTAAATGCAACATCTGGCCCTTCTGTTGTTGAAACTTCACTATCATCACATGTGCTCCAATCTAGTTACGAGAGTTGCGAAGATGATCAGGCCAAAAAAAACAAAAAAAACAAAAGAAACGAAAAGGAAACAGAGCTGCGAAAATGAAGGGAAAGTGGCGAACCGTGTGCTCATCATACGTGCCTTCATCGGAGCCTTTTATTTTACTTTAAAACAATCTATGTCGTTTATTTAAATTAATTTTTAAATATTATCTTTATTAATATAAGAATTATAAAAAAATTAATATAAAATTTAGATGGAATGAATGTCATAGAACTTATCTATCACCTTTGACAAGACATCTAAATTTCAAAATTTTATTTTTATTTTATAATTATTAAAACAAAAAATAAAAAATTTTAATGAATATGTTCATTATATATACCAATTTGACAATATAAATATAATTTGAATGATCAAATTGAGAATTAATTTTTTATAATTTTATAAGTGTCCTATCTAAATATACATTAAACAGTTTAAAATATTTTAAATAATTTTTTAATATTAAAACTTTAAATTTTATAAATTAGCCATTTAGTTATGTTTGAATAGTTTAAATTTAATATTATTTTTTTAATTTTTATATTAATACAAATGATATTTAAAAAGATTTACTACTTTCGTTTAAAAATATAAGGCAGTTTTAAAATAGTGGATGTTAAAATATTACCTTTATTCGTCTTTTCAAGGTTAATTCTTATTTTTTTAAAATATCCTATTGATGAATACTTTATATTTATTGTAGATTATATAGTAAAAATAAATATAAAAAGTTAAAATTATTTAAAATAAATTTATTTTATTAAAGAGTGAAATTTAATTAAAAATATTTTATATTTTTATACTGAGAGAATGCAAGTTAATTTAAACGAATGATACAGATTAATTTACAGTAAAATGAAAGGCTCGGATAGAATAATGTGTGATGAGCAATGAGACGCTGGAAGTGGGCACTCACAAAGCTATCCGTAGCAACAAGGAAAAGTCGGTCTAGGTGACCAGGTGGCACCATAACACTGGAATAGTGTGAATGCAGCCATAAACGAAAAACAATGCTCTTGCCTGTACTATTTTTCTGCAATTTTAAATAATTGACTCGAAGACTTGCACCAATCACGAGGACGACTTCCTCGCGAGAATGGGAAGCATACACTTATCAATATGTATGAAGCGTAAAGAGAGTTTAAGAAGTTATCATCTCGTCTCGAATTCTCCCGTATGTATAGCATGACATTGTATGTACAGTTTTTAGTTAAAAAAGCAGGAGAAATCAGAAGAAAGCATCTAAAGTAGTGCTTGAATTGCGAAATCAAAAGAAGATCAAATTAAAAAGAAAGAAAAGAAAAGAAAAGGGATTTGCGTGATCATGTGAAATTAAATGAGCAGGGCAAAATTTCTACAAAGAAATAAATAAGCAGAGGAGAATCTTTTAGTACAGCGCCTCTGGACCTGAATGGTCAAGTTCTGTGCTCGATTGTAACAGGAAGTAACTTGTGCATGCACGGCGAAGAAAGCAGGAAAATTCTTATTTAATTATTTCTGGTTCTTTGCTAGCTGATTTGTATTTTCCGAAAACTCCCTACAAAATGCAAACACGAAAATTAAACACGCCAAAATGATTTAGATATATTTAATTTCATGTTAAAAACCACTCACATCTGTAGTTTTAGTCAAAGTAGATAGCACTTTCAAATGTAAGTCCAGACATCACTAACACTTTCATCGTCGATCTCTTGATTTGATCAGAAATATGTCGTCCCCCCAGTAATTTTTGACTTCTTTCTGTTTTAATATCATAGGTTTTAGGTAACTACTAAAAATCATATCCTTTTTTCCATTTTAATAAAAAATAATACGTCAATTTGTTTGTTTACAGAGCTTAAGAATTTGCGCTATCTTGAGTGCGTAATTTTATAGCACACCATTCAGCATTGTTTTTATTTATTTTAAACACATCCACGTATTTGAAATCCTGTTTTATGATAAATCAAGTTATCCATCAAACTATACTTTTTCTATAGGTAGACTTATTTTTTTATTAATGCACATTATTGTTATTTGATAAGCTCACGTAAAAAAGGTTGTATTATTGGGGGAGTAACTCAGTTTGTTAACAACTAAAACATGAATTTAATCCCACTTTAGAACAAAAACATTCTGAAAATTGATTCAAGAACCAAAGGCTCTTCCGTATATAATCTGACACCAATATTATGAAAAGCTTGACACTGATATATTCAAAAATTTAGTAATTGTCTCCAAGTTGCCTTAGTGTTAAATTAAAAACATCAAGGTCAAATCATTTGATAATTACCCTGACTTCTGAAATATTAGTTTTAAATTACAGCAAAAGTATTTAGTGTCAAAATTTGAGAATTAATATTAAATTTTGAAATCCGAGGGTCAAATTACATAATTATATTTGGGTTTTTGGTGGATTTTTTAAAAATCTTTTAATTCCAAACTAAAATTAAATCTATCTTCTGGTCCCGTACTGTCCCTTGCCCCTACTGTCATGTTTCATTTCAAGACTGGGGTGGACACCTTTTTCTTTTCTCCACAAAATGGACACGTTACACGCGTCAGGATGTCGACATTTTCATCCCGTTTTTAGAAATCGACTGGGTCAAACGATGACCCACGGAAATAATTGCCTGGACCAAAAATGCAAGTAGATAATTGGACGTCCAGAAGTGCAGCAGGAGTGAATAAAGGTCCCCCATCCACGTGTCCGGTTCTGTTGAGGGCAAAACTATCTAATAAGATAAGTTTAAACGCAATTCAACAATTCAATTTAAAATTAAACACCTAAATATAAAAAATTATTTTTTAAAAAAATTTAATAACTTAAATGTTTAATTCTCATTTCTCTAGCTTCATTAAACCACTTGAAACTTTGAACAAAATGCAAAAGAATCAAACACACCTGATTACCATAATATATCACATATATTACATTAAGTATACATTTTGACCCTTCAAGTCACATTAAACACTTGTGAACTTATATAAGGCACATCATGTAATCACATACACACATAAACTTGTTCTATTTTTAACCATGTGACTTTTTCATATGAAGCTAAGTCTTAACATATGGTCGAGAATCATATTTTACACTTGATTCATGCAAATGGAGTCAAGCCTCACCATTTGGTTAAGATCTACACATAACATATTTTATCACATCAATTTCATATATAAATTAGTGGAACAAGTTCATACAATACAATATAAAATACACTCACTTGATTAGCATCTAGGTCTGCTCACGTATTCACTTCTGTGATACACTTAGCAAGATGCTTACAAAATATACAAGCAAGTTCTTAACAACATAATCACGTATTCACATTTATATATACTTACGCATCATAATTGACAACTCAAATCTTTATCAACATATTTATACATTCATTATACAAAAGTGCTTATACCACTACCTATTGAAGCTACTATTTTCTTGTTTCTTTTCCTCATCTTCTCATGCTCTCTTCAGCTGTGTACAAAGATAATGGAGCGAGACATATATCCTAATAACTCGGACAAACCCCAAATATCAATTAGTAAATAAAATCATGGATAAGAGATAAAGTAGCATCATTCCCATAAAACAATATAGATATGTGTACGCACAAAATCATGCTCAATCAATCCATTATGCTCATGCACTCCTGATTCCTACTAATAGAGCAAGCGCAACACTCGAATCAAGACTTTTAGCCTTACACAAAACAGGGCCTGCAAACTACTATCTCAAACTATGTATCAAAATGGATGGTCTCTTGAGTCCTCGCTATAAGAGCATTCTTAAAGCTTGAATTATGAGGACTGCCTAACCTTACATAGAATAGGACCAGTACCCCTTATCCTGGTTTAGGATATACTTATAAAAGGTCTTTCTTGGTAAAGCAACCTCTACGCTCAAGACTTTCAAGACTTCCTAACATTATATAGAGTATAGCCGCAACCCTTTACCACAGTCTAGGGTATACTCGAGGATCCAAATGCACGTGTCACTTCGCATATAATTCAAACACCACTCACACACTTGCATGCATATTTCTTTTGCAATACTGCTACCCTATTAGTTCATAAAGCACAATGCACATAATTATATAAAATATTTGTAAACAATTTCACAATCCAATAAGTAAAAGGATTACTTCAGTTATCTTTTTAACCTTCTAACCAAGGGTATTGTTCACACTGAACTTCTCAAATCAGTTCAACCCTTAGGGGAAATCCTCAAATACTCAATTTACACAATGAACATTCCTTGCTTAATTTTAACATTTTAACATAGACACTAATTTGGCTGAGCCAAATTTTACAATGCATAAAACACCACAACCAAGGCTTTTTGAGTTTATATAATCCATTCTCCACAGTCAACTGTCTCTTAGGTCATCAAAATGACCAAAACACCTTCCTATCTCATTCATTTATTAGTTTTTCTCAATTTCACCATAATAAATTGAGTTATTTTATACATATATCCTTAAGGTTTAGTCATTAAACTCCAAACCAATCATAAAACCTTAATTTTATACACGAAAGCCCTTTTTAAACATTTCTCTTAGATTTTAACTTTTTAAAACTTTTTGATTCAATTTCTCTACCGATTAAACTTAGAGAAAATATGGTAGAAACATAATATAGGGTTGTATAAAATTTAACCAATAAGTCACTGGTCGAAGCAAACTCTCGATTGCCAAATAATGGTTTCCCTAGTAAAGACAAGCCCTTCTCTCCCTCTTATGCACAATTTCCTTCTTTTCTTTTCTATTTTCATGAGTTGAAAACATCAGCTTTACGCAAAATCTATGCCACGCGCTATGGCGCATATAGCACATGCCACGGCATATGACATAATGAAGCTAATCTCACTAGTGCTCACGCATTTCTTCTTAGCTTATCGTTCCACCATTCCATACTATTAACATATCAACCAACTAACACAAAATATCAACCTAACATCTAAACCAAAATCAATCCATTAATTATTAATTTACCCTTAATTAACAATTAATTTCCTAGATTAAAATTCAGGATGTTACACATTTTTATTTATCTTCATTCTACCTTTGATCTTTTTTTACATCTATTAAATGAAACATTCTTGAAACTCAAAGTTACACCACCAGCATGTTTTGGATATGAGTCCTCAAATGATATGTCATGAGATCCCTTTGCTTACTTTCAAAGATTAGTCAATCATAATGTACATACTTTATACGACACACACACTTCATTTTTAATGTACATTATTTCATACTAATTTTGAAGAGAATGCTCCTTGACAGCTTCCTTAAATTCATCAATCGAGGTGAACTTTATTTTACATTGAAAGACATAATCTTTGCACATCTTATGTAGATTATACTTTTTGTAAGTACTAGACACTACATCCTCTTCCAAACCAAATCAAATTCATCTACAAATTCTAATGAATCAGTTTTGTGATTAGATAATAGAGAGCCTCCATCTTCATCAAAAAATGTCAAGGCATCCACGTTATCTAATGACAAGGCATCCATATTATCTTCTTTGAAATAAGTATGATCATCTACCTCACCACCAAACTCATTTTTTCATAACTTGAACTATCACTACTCCATTCATGACTCCCTGTATTTTTATCATATGATTAGACATCACATTAAGAACATAATTATGTTATAATATCAATATTAATCAAGGATATCCACTTACCCATACTAGTTGAAGAATCCATGTACATGAAACTTTATATATTCGCACTTAAAAAAAATGAAAACAGATTACATTAAACATTTAAAAGGCTTCTATTACCACACAGTATTAAATTCACACGTTGGGACCACTAGATAAAGCCAAAAGTAAAGGAATATGATATTTTTGGGATATTAGGATGACACAAATATTCAAATGACTTGCTAGTACCACTAAAGCTTTATGCCATATAAAATAGAACCACTTTAATCATATAGGTAGCCAAAATTCTAGAAGTACATGCATTTGCCAACTGACACACCAACAAACAAAGCTTAGCCTTTAGAATTTTGAATGCACCTAGATACACTGTTATAGAGAAAACCTTTCTCACTTATCAATACCCCTTTGTTGTACAAATGTCTTCTTGTTTGGATAGGCTAGAATAATCAATTCCCCCCTCCCCAAACCATGGTCTTAAGAAAAAAAAATCCAAACACTCTTTTTTCAACAAATTGATTTTGTATCTATAACTCCATTTTGGGATAAGCTCATCTCGGTAGCTTCTCATTATCAATTATTACTGTTGAACCCATTATTATTTGTCTTAATTTTAACCTCCCAAATATACCCTTGATTGTGTGCCCTTACGGATTCAAAACCTTCATCATCTTCTTCCTCTAAAACTCAAATTCTAATTAAGTGCAAATCTTCCTTCAACGACAATGTTCAAGTTCGACCACCCTCTTCGATTTGTTGTGTTTGCTATCTACAATCTCCAACATCCTTCTCCTTGAGTTGTGATGCCTTCTTACTTGTTCTGGTATGTTCTCCTCCTATTGTTGTGAAAGCCCTTTTAACTGTGTCTTTTTATCATCTTCTCCCTGCTCCATATTCCTACCATGAAGTCCTCTCCTTGGATATGCATTGAATTGATGCACGTGTCACCCTCTTCCTAATAATCTTACTCCATTTCAAAATGGTATTAAAATAAGAAGACAAAGATAAATCCTTCTTTTCTCATTCTTATTGAAGTCTTTCATTAAATTTACTTTAACTCATGCATATTGATTTATTTTTTACATTGATTAAATTATTAATATTATAATATAATATACTTAAATTATATAAGTTAAGTACTATATTTACTTGTTAAATAAAGTTTAACAAATATAATAACATTATACACACACACACACAAAATTTTATCAATATTTACATTTTCAAAAAACAATGTCCTTTATGATAATTATTATATATAAAATAATTTTAACCAATCATTCAAACATCTTCAATTATATCAAAATCAATTTCATAAAAATAATATTCAAATAAAATTATGTTATAACATAACCAATTATAATTAAAATCAATCATATTAATTAATTTTTTTATAATCAATTATATTGAACTGAGATTCAAAAATACCCTTAGTCGAGTTGTCCTCTTCTTCATGCATGCTCAGGTCATTTTTTTTTTCATTGCACTTGCTCTTCTTTTTCGTGGCCTTCAATCTCTTTCTTCATCGCCTCTTCAGTGCTCATCTTCTTTTTTTCATTGCTTGCATCTATTTTTCTCTTCTTTGCAAACCCTACTAGCTACCCCAATTAAAAATTCCTTTAGCTTATTCTTTTTAAATTCCATAAAAACTCCACAAATATGACATGGTAGCCCTAGTAGCAATTACTAACGGCATCAATAACATTTTTCTACATGTAGGATGGCTAAAGTATAATGTGGGTTGACTTATAGACGATAAGCATAATTTTTTAAAAATAACAATTGAGTCATAAATGAGTTAAAAGTTAAAAGACTGAGTTGTAATGAGTTATAATTAAAAAATTAAGTTATAAATAAATTAAAAATTAAAAAACTAAAAGGTTAATTTTTTCCACGACATTGTCATTGTTATTGTAGACTAAAAATAAAGAAAATTAATCTTTTAACCTCTAAAGTATCTTAAAATCCAGTTCCTCATTGTAATCCTTGAACTATTGACTTGTTGTGGGACAGTGAATGTATATGCAATTTTGCATCATAAACAAAATATTTTGCACGCATAAGACCAAGACCAAGCCTTGCCAATAGAAAAGGAGCCAAATGCAAAGAAGCAAATGAACTCGATCAAATGGCTCTGCGACCTCATCATCGTGACTTCATCAGGGACATTACAAATAACGAAGGACTTTGATTCTTTGAATATGAAGGGCGATGAGGTCCGTAAGGTTTAACACATTTAGAAGCATATAAAGAGAAGAAACCAATTCCATGAAACACAGCTGAAGGAATTCCGAACTTGGATGTAGAATAAATGGGCCACGGGAAGAGCATAAATGCAACAATGCAATCGGGATGGAATTTCCCCAAAACTTGCTCCCGTGGCCATTGAATCAAACTTTTTCATTTGTATAAATCGTCCAATATAAGTCATAAATAGAAATGAAATTAATATCCAATTAGTGACATATATAAATATATATATGTACATATATAATACCAATGTTATACTAACAAAGAGCACAGGGAAACAGAGCTTTTCTGCCTATATCTATCTTCGTCGTTGGTACAAAGCAATACATATCCATGCGTGACATTTCACATGGATCCCCACACACACTTACAAAGATCCATGTGGGCCCTTATCAAGCAAATCACATGGATATACAGTTACACATAGTCCATAATTCAAACTTATAAACTAGTTTAAATAAGTTTAAAAAAATTTAGATTCAAACTTCATAAAAATAATGAATTTTTAATGTTCAGCCAAGCTTGAAAAAATTTTAGGCTAAGTCCAATCAAGTTTGAACTTAGTTTCAACTAAAAAAATTATTTTTTTAAAAAAATATAAAATATAACAAATATTAATTAATTCTTTAAATTTTATATTATTTTATAATAAAATACTTGAGTGCATTACTATATATATTTTTTAAAAATATTTATATTTTCATATTTTTATGATTTTAACCTCTAAAAAATTTAAAATAATATTAAAAATTTATTTTAATATTTTTATTTAGATTTTAAATCCTGCATATTTTTTTAAAAATTGAATCTTATGCATCATTTCAATATTTGAAAAATATATTTTTATATTTTTTTAAAATAAAAAATAATTAATTTTAAAGTGAAAATTAGATTAAAATTAATTACAAAAAATTGTAGTTATTTGGACCACTCGAAGCCCGACCAAATTCAAGTTAGGCTAAGTTATTTGGATCTTAGAAATTCAAGCCTATTTGAGTCAAATTCAAATAAACTCAACTTGCCTGAATTATTGACTATGCTACAGAAAAAATCTCAGTGCGTGTTTGGATTAAAAAAATTACAACTGAAGTTAAAATTTAACTAAAGTTAGCAAATTAAAATTAAAAAAAAGTCACTTAATATAACGTGATTAGATACTTTTTTTTAAAAAAAGCCAATTAGATAAATTAAAATTTATTTAGATGATTTAATTTAAAAGTTAATTGAGATTTTTAATGATAAAAATAAATATAAATTTTTTGACTAATTAATAAGTAAAAAAATAATAAACTTAAAACTATAATTAATAAGTAAAAGTCTTAAATATTCAGCTGAGATTTAGTTTTATTTTGAATAATATTTATTTATTTAATAATAAAAACTTGGGATTCTATTGAAAAAGAAGTTTAAATATCAGAGGATTTTACAAACAATGGATGCGAAGCTGACGATTTTATCAATAAATTTTAAACCCAAATTAACTGATTAATTAAAATTCTCTAATATTTAAACTTTTTAAATGATATCTTAAGTTTTTATTATTGAATAAGTAAATATTATTTGCTATAAATTTAGAAGTTTAAGATATGTTTTACACATCTTATAAGTTTAGGATCTATAATGCTTGAAGGTTTAAAATGCTCATTAATTTATTTGTAAATTATAAAATATTCAATTCTAAAAGCTAAAATAAATTGACAAATTAAAAAATCTTAAACTTTTAGAAGTTAGAATAAAATGATAATTTACAAAATATTAAATTAGACTATCAGTTTTCTTAATTCAAATTTATACATAAACTTTAAAAAAATTATAATATTGCCAATTAATTAATCTCATCTAATTTAATTAAAAAATGAATTATAATATTTCAATATAAAGCATGAAACTCACGTCTAGTTTCATATATTTATGAAAGGGAAAGGATAAAAAAAGGTACCCTTACGTTAAAAAATGAGCTTCCTGTATGACATTGTAAAAAAATTAGGTTAGTAAAATTATGTAACTTAAAAAAGAAAACTCTAATTTTATATGTTGGAATCTGCGTAACATTATCTATATGACTCTCTTTTTTTTCTCTTTAGTTATTATCCCACCGCTGCATTTCAAAAGCCATCTTTTTATGATTTTACGTTAAACGAGCGTTTACCTTTCAATATTAGTTATAATTTTTTTTGATCCAAACAATATTTATTAAGTTTTTAATATTTCAATCTAAGCTTGGATCACCCTAATTTAAGTTAAAATGTTATCCCAACATCCCCTCAATCGCATACGCAAATCCAACAGTTTACGTCGCCTTTTTCTCACGGAGTGGTCGCGACTTGCGTGATCTCTCTGCTCGCTGCTACATAGACACCGTACTCGCTAATCTTTGTTCTCTCTGCAAGCCCCATTTTTTTTCCCCTTCGAAGAACTCTCTACCACTTAAACGCTTAAACCTTACTTTTACTCCATCTTTCAATCAGAACCTGCACACAGGCCAAATCACGCTCATCTAGCAATATCAGTAATGTTAATTGAAGATTGACATGCAGGATGATTCAGTCTCGAGGAACGAATTTTGAGCGAGTTTATAGCCTAGGTATTGATTTACAAGTCATATTTATAAGATTGGATTTTAAGTAAGTCAATATTTTAGGGATTAAATTATTAAGGGCTTGTTAGA
Source organism: Prosopis cineraria (assembly GCF_029017545.1). Classification (NCBI taxonomy): domain Eukaryota; kingdom Viridiplantae; phylum Streptophyta; class Magnoliopsida; order Fabales; family Fabaceae; genus Prosopis; species Prosopis cineraria. Next base: position 34,971 of record NW_026555774.1, on the reverse strand, counting down.
TTTATATTTTTAATTTAAGAGTTATTTTCTATTTTTAAAACAAAAAAAAAATCTGTTCGAGTCAGTATTTTAAATTTAAATATTTTTAAAAAGTTCTATTTTTTATTCTGTCTCATGTAAATTTAATCATATCTCCTTTAATTTGCAAAATGTAATCAATCCGTCAACTCAAGAGTGCTTGACTCAACAGGATGATTAAAAGTCATAAAGAGTACTATCTTTCACACCTTACAAAAAAAGTTATTTTTCATAATTTATCTCATATCCGTTGAAGTTACCGAAAATTATTTTATTTTTAATAAAAAATAAAGATATAATATGTACCAGAAAAAGATCACACAGTAGCACCACAAGTATTTAGTCAAGAAGAAAAACTAAAGACTGAAAAAAGAAATGAGCTGAGTAACATTGAAGGCAACAGGTTGAAAGTTAGCAAACAAAGTTATAATGTTTTCGAGTATCCCATCGTGATGAAACTTGTTGGAAAGGATTGGATGAAAGAATTCTTTTTCTTGAAGCTACTAAGATGCATTCCCAAACCAGGCAGGGCAAGATTAGATTGAAAATTATTAACCAACCATAAAGCATCACAAAGGCAAAGGAGACAGGACATGTTAGTGTTTCTAGAGGTGATCCTGACAGCAAAACGATTGAGGAGTTGGATTATGAAAATATAACAACATGACAACTGATGAAATTTCTCTTCTTTACTCTTTTAAAACCAATGATCCAGTATGTTGTTAGTAGATGATGGATCAGCAAGCCACACCGACATGTAGATGAAACTATCATTCTCTGAGAGGGTTCAGCACTTCAGCCCAACTACAAATGTTCTCTATATCTGGCCCAAAAAAAAAAATAAATGTTCTCTATTGTAGAAACTTGGTTGCTAAAAGGTCTAGAGACAACCAACGAGTTTTATTGAATACCCTGATGAACAGGCAAATTCCTTAATTGACAAATGGTGTCCAAGAGAAAAATAATTCGCATTAGCTGGTCATAGCTCTTATAGGAATACGATAATTGAAATGAATTCAATAACCAATTTATAAGACTAATTAAAAAGAATGATGTTTAGACATTTAAACCAAAGGGATCTAGCCACCTCATAAAAAGCAAAAGTACTGTCAAGTCCCTTTTTAATCATACATACAAGATTAAATATGTATAATAGATATTTTTATCAGTAAAAGTCGGTCTAATTTGTAAGTCTTTTGATTCATAATTTATAAAATTGTGTGTTCAAATCTTGCAATTGTTAGCAAATACTTCTTAAGTCTTTATGGAAAAAACGAATGTTTCTAAAGAGAAAAAAAAAGATGAAAATGAATATTGGCCAATAGTTTTAAAAAATAAATTTGAGGCAGAAAAGAATGTCAGAAATGAATTATAATTTATAAATATATATCATTAAAACCATTCAAAATCCGAAAAGGGACAGCAAGTAGCAATGTGCGACACCAGAAACGATCTGAAAATCCCTGAGAAATGAATCAGAACTTTTTTTTTTTTTTTAAATTTACGAGAGCTTGCTCCCAAAATGAGCCGCAGAAGCAAATGGGAATGAAAACCTATTCGTCCACGAAAACATGCTGACCCATGAGTTTTCAATTTTTTAATGACCAAATCCTTCTTGGACCAACTACTAACTACGGGCCTTCTTCAATTCGAACCTTCAAGAGCGGATCTACTTGAATCTCACTGGTAAGCTTGCCAGAAATTCTGATATACGGCGGGACAATTGGTGGGGTGTGACTGTTTGGAAGCTTTGGTTTTGGAGGAACCAATATTTGCATCATGACACTTTTGCTAAGCCTTATGATCCTGGCTTCAAAGTTAGTTAATAATTATGCAAAGAATGGTAAAAGAATAGACTGCTTGCAGGCGGTAAAGTTAGGGTGCGTTTGGAAAGCCAGCGTTTTACATTCAAAAAGTCGATTTTTATTTTGAAAAAGTTAAATAGTGTTTGGAGATTATTTAAGGTTTAAAATTAACTTTCTAAAAGTGCTCTCGGACCTGGCTGAAATCGAAAATAAATCAAAACAAGGTTAGATGGGGTCCGCTTTCTAATGATTGGATCAAGGACAACGTAGACCGTGCCACCGGGGGCACGTTGGGTTTATCAGCTTGTGGAGGGCTATGGGCCCATGGGGTTCAAATCTTCATCGGGCATTTGAAGTCCCCAGGAAGCTGAGGAATGGGCCATTCTTATTACAGGATTTGACATAGCATGGTATTTGGGCCTTCGATGCATAATTACTGAATCCTATTCTAAGGCTCCAATTGATGAGATCAACGAGCCAGGTAACGAACAAGCTGATAGTTCAGTTAGGAGGGAAATTAGAAGGCTCGGGGAGAAAAATTGGCAGCTAAAATTCCAATATGCTCTTCTAGAAGTCAACAAGGGGGCTGATTCTCTTGCTAAAGAAAGTAGCAATGACTTAACAGGTTTCAATTTTTAGATAGAGCCCTAGCTTCACTAGAGACGTCAATATATCTTTTATAACAATTAGATTTTATCCCATGCGATGATGTACGGGATATTGGGATTTAATAGAATAAAATTTTATAGGAAGTTTGATATTTTTTTGTGATAAAAAAGTTTGATTTTAAAAAAATGATACGTGAGGTTAAGAATTTAAATTGGTTGTTTTACATCTTATTTATATTAAAAAAAATTAACCCCACTTTTTCAGGTTTAGAATCATATTTGTAAAAAAAAAAAATTCATGTTTGAAATCAAATTTGTCAAAATCTCCCCTCTCGTTGCCTCTATTTCCTTTCATCTTCCTTGAACCAAACATGACTAAAAATTAATTTTAAGTTAAATGCGAAGTGAAGATTGTATCGATAATTCTATAATAAATAATAGTGCTCTGAGATGCAAAATATAATTTTACCCTACGAACCTAAAAGTTATTATAAAAAAAATTTATTTTTTATATTTTTTTACTTTTATATATACTAAAAATAGAAGTGTTCAAAATCAATTCAAACCAACATGAGCCTATCAAAATTAATTATAAATAAAATATGATTGTTTTTTTGCAAAACTGATTGATTTAATTTGATTTAAATTTTTCGTTTTTAGAAACTCGAACCACGCCAAGCTAATCTTATATTTATTTTATATATATTTGTAAATTTGTCTAAGTTATGAAAGTATCTAAAAAAAATCTCAAATTTAATCTAAACCTAAACCAAACAGAATCAAACCAAATTGATTATATAAAAAAAATTGAATATATCTCAAGCTTTATTGAACTAATAGGTTTGGTTATTCTTTTAAACAAAACCAAACCAAGCCAGTAAACTCCCAATTCTAAAAGTATAAAAAGTATTTTTATTTTATAATTTATTATCTTGTTCTTATTTAAAATAAAAACAATAATAAATTTTGATATTATAATCAATATCAAAATTGTCACTTTTCATCCTTATAACTTACATGCTATTAAACCACAAGGTTATGGATAATTTTTTCAATAGGATTGCAAATTTATTTTTTTTACAACTGGTGCAAATTAAATTTGTAATCTTATTGTCCGTCAGACATCCACTATTTTTACCATATTCATAATCTAAATTTTTTATTATCGACCGCCCATACAATTTGGCTTGTAGTATATATATTTTTAATGTATTCATTCGCTTACAATATTTAAATGAGGCGGAAAAAAAAAGGGCAACAAAGGCACATACACGAAGGATTGAAAATAAAAAATATAAAAATATCATCACCATGCCACAATGCGAGGATTGCATGTGACCCACCCACTATATCTATCCTCACGGGACCCATTGATATTTTAATAATTGGTTTGATCATGTGTGCACAATCTCTGTAAAACTACAATGAGATATAACGGTAACAAGTAATTACAAAGGAGGGAGATTCCACCAAGCCGATATCATCAATATATTTTCCATAACAAATTCACCAAGACGACACAAAAATTGGTAGCTCTAGAAGCAGATTACTGTTTATAAAGTCATTTTTATGTTATGGCTTAGGGAGTTAATCTGGCTTTCTTGGCCTCCGTGTCAAGTGTACGTGTTAATTCATTTTCTCAACCAATACAACACGGTATAGTTCATAAACCGAGAACCAGTTGTGGTCTCCATTTCCCTTTTCTCCTCTCTCTCTATTTTGCCTTTCCGTTTCTTCAGCTCCAACCCGTTTCAAAGCATCTCCGCACATTCCCCCCCTCCCCCCTCCCAAATCTTTCTCACTCTCTTTCCAGTCCCAAAGCTGCTCTTTCTTTATTTTGCTTCTTCTCTATGCCTTAGCGAGTGCTGAACAGAGGGAAACATACGAAAGTGATCAAGAATCCATTCAAGAGCTTGGAAACGAAGGTGAATCCATTCAAGATCTTGAAGAAAATGCTTCTGATGACAGCAACGATGATGACGAGTGATTCAGTCTTGCAGCATTTCCTCGGTGATGATAATGTCGATCCAAAAGAGATCAAAAGGGTTGAAGCCAATGCAAGAGGATTAAACTGAGACAGAGAGGAAACTCTTCTTATTTTCCAAAGTCTCAAAAGCTGATCGAATATATTCTGCATGCTGATAGGTTTAGTTATAACTGAACATTAACAACCCTAACAGATTGGGCCGTGGGCCTCAGGCCCAACCACATGATACACTAATAGCTAATAATGGTAAATCGCATATTGTCTTACAAATTATGGAAAATGAGGGAAAATTTTTTTTTCTGCAGCAGCCCCCCATACATGGGAAAAAAAAAAAAGTCTCCTGGAGTCATTAATGTTGCTTTCACTTTGTATAATATAGTCTACAACCAATACAACTAATGTCAAGAAAGTCGAAATAAAAGTGAGACAACCTTCATAGATGTTTATAACCATTGGATAACAAAGTGTTTTCATGCTTAAGTTGTTAGATATTCTTAGATAGCATCGGAGGCATCAATACTTTAAATCTAGTATACTTGTTTTTAACCAAAAAAATCAACAAGTGTAGCTTTTCTCTGATGTATTAGAAGCAATGCCTGCTTTCCTAAGACTCCTTACCATTTTGATGATATATTACAGACTTTTGTTGCGAGCATTCTCATACCTTTTGCTGTAAGCCATTCTCTTCTCTCAACCAATGCCTTTTTGATTATGTATATTGTTTCATCCCTAAATATGAAGTCAGACAGCTAAGCATTGAGAGGTTTATTAATTATGCTACATGTACACACAATTCTTGTCTCATTTTACCTGTCATGTTTTGCTACATATGTGGTAGCTTCATATATATATATATATATATATATATTAATTATTGTTACATGTGATAATGTCAATTTTGTAAAATATAGGGCGTATTGGGAAATATATCTTGGGAATAGTTTTCTCTTATCCAAAATAATAAAAAAAAAACTATTTGGCAACATGTTTTAAAAAATTGTTTGAAGAAAAATAAATAAATATTATTTTGGAGAATAAAAAAATAAAAATATCTTTTAAATATTATGATATTACACACTGCAAAATTTTAGTAGGAAAATAGACTTGGACAACGCTAATGGTTTAGTCCTAATCAAAGTTGGCGTTCTAGACGATCGACTTCCCTTAGGATCAGATTGCTAGCACCTATTAGGATCGAACGATAGAGTTCCATCAAGATAATACCATCGGTAATGACCAGAATAGGACTATCAGTAATGATTAGGACTGGATGACCAACTTCTATCGAGATCAGTCTTTTGCTGTCCTGTCCTAGTTGACGTTGGCAGTCTTGTCCTAGTCAATTAGGATTTGATTTCAGTAGAAGTTGATCGTTTGGTTTCAGTCTGCACCAGGAATTCAATCCTGGTCAAGATCACTAGCTCGGTCTCGATCGAATTCATCAATCCTAGTCCTAATCATGGTGGTATTTGGTCGTCTAATCCCAATTACAAGTGGTCGTCTAGTCTTAATTAGCCTTGACGATCCTGTCTTAGTAGAAGTTAGTTGTCCAATCTCGATCTTTGCTTACACTTATGCCTTGATTGGCACTGGCGGTCTATTCTCGGTAGAATTCAATTTTAATGGGAGTTGGTCATGCGGTCGTGGTAGTCACCTAAGCTCCAATCTCAATAGGCACTAGCTGTTTAGTCTTAGTGGAAGTCGGCAATCCAATCTCAATCATTACCTGTAATTTAGTGGCTATGGAAGTCGATCATCCTATCCTGGTCAGGTGGTAAGCAAAGGCAGCTTGGTCCTGGTCACTGTTAGAAATTTGGTCTTGTTGGGCACCACCGATGGCAAGTCAAATTATAAAGAGATTGAGATAGAATTTAAAATAATAAGAGTTTATAAAAGATTTCAAATTATAAAGAGATTGAGGTAGAACTTTGATTTGAATTTAGGTTAAATCCAAATTTATAAATTTTAATTACCCAAACAATGAATTTGCCTTGAATCAAAATATAAATTCAAATCCTCATGCATCCAGACATAACATAAGTTTATTTTAAAATTACCTCTTATCATTTTATTCCTTAAATATTTTTCTTTACATCTTTTCTTTGTGAAATGAAAGTTATTTTTAAAAATTTATATTTAATTGAAAAATAAAGATTCCACATTGTATTCTATTGATTTCATTGATATGCATGATTTTAAAAAAAATCTTATAAAATGAAGCTCAAATGTGTTTGAGAGACTTTTTTAAGGGGAATGAAATAGAGTGGAATGATTAAAAGATATAAACTATCACTGTTTGTATATTTTTTTTAAAGAATGATGGAATGGCAAGAAAGGATATCTAAAGCCCTCATTTGCCATCTATAGCTCAATATTTTTTGTTTTCCTAAATTGGGGGATTAAGGATGAAGTGGTACATTATAATTTTTTCATTTATAAAATTACTGTCAACCTCCTATCTTAATAAAAAAAATTTCATTAGTTATTTTTATTCTTCAACTATCTCTTTCGCCTCCTGCTAGGATTGCACATGAGTAAGGTCGGGTTAGGCATCACTCCAACCCAATGGCCAACCCGATGTGCACTTGGACACTAGGCTAACCCGATTGATATAAAAATACTTTTATAAGTATTTTTTAAAAAAATATATAAAAAAATTTTTCTTGAAAAAATATTATTATTTAAAATATATTCTTCACAAAACCAATATTAGAATCAAAAGTAATTTTTAAAAAGTTCAAATGAACAACAATTTCCAATTAGTTTTACATAGTAATAAGCTAAAAATAAATTTTACATTTTGAAAGAGATTTAAAAAATTGTAATGATAAAAATGTCTAAAAAATTATAAAAATAATATAATTCATGATAACTTTGATAAAAAATAATACCATAAGATAGATGTTATTCACAATTTTTTTTTTCAAAAAACTTGCACATGTTCGGGTAAGGCAAGGTTTGACTCTGGCCGATGCTTGGCCCCATGTGCTTAAATGCTTCGGGAAAGGCTAGGCTGATCGAGTAGTAAGGCATAGTGCATAGTCTTACCTTCCGCCATTTCTGTCTCACTCTTGCCATTTCTCTTTGTCGTATCTTTTAACACTACAACTTTGTTATGTTTTCCTCTTGTGCTATAGGAATGTTTGTTTAAATAGCTCTGTTACTTGCTTTCTCTTTTTATTTTTAATTCTTGAGTATCTTGTTTAATCGTTAATTTTAATTATTATTATTTTTTTGTTGCATAAATATTATAATTATTTAATAGGTATTATTATTTTCTTTAAATTTAGTCATATGGATAATATTAAAAGAAAAAAGTTTTAAACCATTTTGTTTCATTTCTTTTATAACAACTCTCAAACAATGATCATGTAAAACCATTCATTCCCATCATAAAAACTCCTAAACAATGAAAACTTTTGTTATATCTCACTCCACTTCGCTTCACTCTGCTCTGCTCCATTCCATTTCATTTTATTAGTGATCGTTCCTTTCCATTCAATAATAACCTCCCAAATGTACTCTTAGAGAGTGCTAATTTGTAATGACTTCTAATACTATCAAATGTCATCATCGTTCCAAGAATAAACAATCGACATTTGAGTGAGTTAATTGTGGAACAATGTATATATCATGATTTTTTTCTCTTTATATGTAACATCCTGTTGAAAGCAACTTTGTTTGAGGCATGACCATATACTAAATGAAAGTACATATTTATAATAAAAATTTGAACATTAATTTATTATATTGTGAAGGATTAGTTTTTTTTTGTTAGGTTTAATTACTTGTTAGTCTTGTTTTTTATCTTATTTATAAATCAAGGAGAAGAAGATATTTTTTATTTTATTTAAAAGTCATGTCATTAAATTTTTAGCACAAGTTTTCTCTTTCACTCTTATTAAATGTTAATAAAAATATTATTAATATATATATATATATATATAATGGGCATAAAGTTAAAAAATTATTAAAATTTTAGGAAAGTCAATAAATTTTAATATTTTTATTGATTTCAATAAAATACTGTAAGTAAGGAAGTAAATTATAAATCTGTGAGTTTTTGAGCTGTGAACACCCAAATCAATTTTGATCAGGTAATGTGTCGTGAAGCATGGCCAGGCCATTTTGTGTTTAGTGTAGTCGTGCCCGCTGCGTCGTCACATCGATATGGATTAGGGGATTGGACCAAATTAAAATAATTAGTAATGGTAATGCAACGGAGCACCCGGTACATATAATTGGGGTATTCGTTAATTAATTTAATAACATACTATTTTTATTTAAAAAATAACAGCCTGACAATACATTAAATTTTTTTTGATAAATTTGATCATCAATTTAAACAATTCAAATTTAATATAAATAGTTTAAATTTAATATTAAAATAATTTATAAATTGATAATTTTAATATTAAATCTGGATCATCCTGATGAATTTTCATTGAATTTTTTTATAAATTTATTATTCACATATTTTGACAATAAATATTTAATATTAAATTTTTTAAAAAGTTTATAAAATTTTAATATTAAATTTGAATTAGATACTATATTTAAACTATCCAAACAGATACTGAATAAATTTTTATTTAAAGAAATAAAAAATAAAAATTAAAACATATCCAGATTTTTCCTCTTCTTTAATGGAGATTTTTTATTTAAAGAAATATAGAATAAAAAATTAAAACATTTTCAGATTTTCCTTTTCTTTAATGGAGGGGTAGTGGAAGATTCTCACCGTGTGTGGTATAATATTTTTAATTAAATAATAATTTTTTATGGGCACGTCATATTCGACTGAAAACAGCTGAGAAAAGTAGTAATTTTGCATTAAGAAAACCACCTAATAAGTGTTGCCACTGGTCACACAGAATGCATGTCCAAGTCATCCTCCGGCAATTTAATAACGCCATCAACCACGTCCCTGCTCTTTACTCCTCCACCAACCACGCTGATCACTACTGCAGACCTCCATGACTGCACTTCCAAACTTTCACCACCTGGCCTCCCCTACCAAAACCTCTACATGCCTCCACTTCTCATCACCCATCCAGTTATCTTTCTCATCACCCATCCCCTACCAAAACTTCACCTTGCCACGCAAGTGCTGTGCACACGGGGCTACGACTCCCCCCCCTCCCAATATAAGTCTTCTTCTAATAGTAGTTTTTAATTACATGTGGTGTGATATTTATAAGTATGAGGTACTTTCTTACCTATTAAGTTAATCTTTTTATATGAGTTCTTCATTTGGGTTTTTGTTAATCATATTGATCCTTTTATTGAGAGTCTAATGTCATGGAAAGAACTACTCACAAAGGATTCTGACTGGCAAAAAGTCAAGTAAAATGCCGTGAAGTAAAGCCATCGGCGACATTGGCTCTAGACGGGGTGGTATTATCACGAGTTTCACATTGTAAAATCTCTCAAGTGGTATGGGCTTTATAAATTCAAAAGGTTTTCCATCTAACAGACTAATTTTTTGTGATACGTTTTTCCTTTGAGCTTATACTTGTCACTTCAGTAGAGCCACCAAGATGTCAACTCTCGATGAGATGGCATTGTCATAAGTCAGAAAGCTTTACAAATGATGGGTTTTATATGTGTAAGGGTATCTCTTACCCTACAGGTTAGTTTGTTTGGTGGTAGTATTACTATCTTTGATCTTGTTGTCTCAAAAAGGATTATCCATAGAGGATTCTGACAAGACTATGGTTTAGTGAAGTGTCGTGGAGCGAGAGCTGTCTAAATTATAGGTTTGATAGCCACTTCTATCAAGCTAGTTTGTTGTGGCCGAGTGAAGTGCTAACAACTTAGATTATAGTTTGACTCTTAATAAAAGTATTAATGTAACGAGCATAAACTCAAAAAAGGAGTCCGAATCAAAACATTAGGAAGGACCCTTGCAGTTATAAATCTTATATCATTTGTTAGACTTTCAACGTGGGATTGGTGCCAAGTGTCCATTATTCCTTTGCCTCCATTCCCTCACAAACCCCTGTTCACGCGGACGCTGTGGTTTTGTGATGTAACTTTACAAAGTTATTTATGGGCTTAAATGCACGTCTGAAGTGGTAGATGAAGTGCACTTCCTTAAACATAGTTTCCTCGCAGGACTTGTCATCTCCCCAACGAAAATATTTAATTTAAGCACAAGATATTTTGTCTTTGTTAAATGATCTATAAATATTGTGGACCACTTCACGTCCCAGGGGAGCGTGGTCACGTGGCCAAGTAGCCAACGTTAGAATTAATGGACCCTTGCTTATGGAATTAATGGGTGCATCTGAATGGCCTGCCAAGTGCCAGCCTTGAAATGGCAATATTCAAGTTGAATGGCCGTATTCGCATGCGTCAAATCCATCTTCGTTTTTTTATTGTAAAATTTTATTATACAAGTTTTTTTTTATGAGTTCGACGGATTCTTGGGTGGGAATCAACAATTGTTCAACAACCAGGAAACGCGCCATCTTTACCTAAATTAGAGTCTCTTTCCCATTGTTGTTTTGGGCATAATCAACGATCTGTGCAACCTTCTCTGCGTGGACTCCAGATGCTTCTTCTTGCTGTCGTTTCCTGTGGACATAGGAAAACGCATCATTTTGTGTAAAGCAATCTCGTTTGCTAACTTCTTAAAGGCTTGGATCTGGTTTCTTGATTTTTTGGCCCACTTCTTGTTATTCAGCCTTGGTCTTGAAGTGAGATGCAAGAAGAAACAGCTACTCAGCCCAATGTTGTAACCATGGTTCATGATACCTTGTTGAGAAAATGATGGTGAAGAAGCCTTTCATTAATAAACTCAAATGATAATTACAAATTATATAAAATTCCTTCACTTGAAGGATTACAAATCAAATCAAATCCCTTGCGTGATAAACAAATCCCGTTTTGAGGACTAATATGAGTGAGGATCTTTGTTAACCTCCCTCTTAATATAGGATACAATTCCCTTACATAACATAATAATATGGTCCCTTTATATAGATTTAGAGATACCAATTGATTAAGGAATTGAACACTAATCACATTTTAATATTCTAAAACAGAGAACTTTATTTGCTACGATCTAGTCCTCTATTTGCGGAGCGGACCAATAATATTGTTCTTGTGGGTCTGGACGTGAAAGTGATCATGTTCTATGGAACAACGGCCAGCGGGCTTAAGTCTCTAGACGCTCCTTTTCAACTGATGAACCCCAAACCTTCATATTTCATCAAAGATTCTCCAGAGGCTGCTAGAATCGAGCATGTGCCAAGCAGGTGGGGAAGTCGAGGGTTGCCGTGGCAAATCAATCTGAAATTGGGAAGGCTTTAGGCTTTACGTGCACCAACTTCTCAAGGAAAGACAAGTACGTGTGATCTTGCCATCTTGGCAGGCAACAAAGGTCTCAATCGTGAACCCGCCAATTAATGGGCCTCCTCATCTTCTTGCATGGCCACGTCCGAAGATAACTCATTGCTCCCTTGATTAAAAATATATAATATTTTTAATTAAATTTTATTTTTTATAAAATAATTATTCATATTTAAATTAATATTATTTTTTATTTATTTTTATTTAATAGAGTGCTACTTTAAATAAATATAAAATAATTATTCATTTGAAATTTTTTTTAAAATAATAATTACATCTTAAAATATTATTTTTAAATATTTAACTTTTAAAAATATTTTATATTATTTATCGGACAAAATATGAGTTATGACACCGTCATAAATGATCAAATGGGGGAAAAATTATTCCCCATATTTTAATTTTTTTTATATCAGAAAGTCAATATATATAAAACAAACACACGTGGCTTTGTCTTTCGTGGGCCACGCGGAGGGACTGCGGGCATCACTGGAGAAGATTTATTTGTACCGTGAAACTTGTAATAATGTGGCTCATATTGCATGTAATTTCATTTGGAATTGACGTTACCTCTAATTTATTTTAAAAATTAAATATGCACTCCAAAACCACCAGTTGCATGTCCGTAACATATGATCATCGACATCAATCACCGAAAAAAAGAGACGCTATTTATAGGCGTGAGGATTCACATTCATATTATATAGAAGACCCAAAGCCCAAGCCGCTATCAATAAATCTTTAACCAAGCATACTGTGTGCATAAATATCACTCGTATGCAGCGACAATTTCATGGCCGGGCCACAAAACCCGCAGTACCACTCGATCCAAACTCAAGTTACCCCCCAACCCCCCTTGTTTCCGTTGGCGGTTACAAACATGCGGAATGATTTTTGATTCAGCCGCTATTTTCTTACGGGTTATAATTCAGCATGCTGTTATGGGATTAAATTCTTGACCTCTTTGATTTTTAACTTTGGGTTAGTTCCCTCCTTTGTGATTAAAAAAAAAAATGCAGAATGAATAATGTAACTTTTATTAGCTCTTGTCTTTGAGTTCAAAAAACATTTATAAATATTTACATGTCATTTACTAACATTCTTATACTAGCAATAGAATTTGAACTCACAATTTTATAGATTATGAATTAAATTTTTATCAACTAAATTAGCTTTTGTTAGTAAAATCAAATGAGCATTTATTTTATAGATCATATGGGGGGAAAATCTAGTTAAACTTATTTTGGGCCACTATCTTGAGTTTTATATTATATGGTTTGATCTAAGACAATCCACAATACTATTTAATTCAAATATTCAAGCATATCCCAATGATAATTAGCAAACAACTCCGTGGCTAGCAGTGGAAGTCAAGAGCGCAAGATAATTTAATTTAAAAATTAATATTTTTTAAAAATAACAATTTAAATAATTTAAAATAATAAATATATTATGGCTAAAATTGTAATAACATAAATAGTTTGATCATCATTATTTTTAAAAAAATTATATTAAACATGTTAATAAGGTTTTTTATATATGCTTTTTATATCTTATCTCATTTATTGAAATATTAAATATTTAATAAGTTTTTAAGTCTGAATATTTTTTATTTTAATTCAAAGGGTGCAAAATATTAAGAAAGGGGTGCAAAGTCTCAAAATTTACACACTTTAATTATGATTTTTTCTAAAATGAGGGGATGCATATGTCCACTATTACCCAATTGTGGTTCTGCCCTACACATAAGAGCATATGGTGTGACTTAAATGTTTGATTATGACCTTTGACCGAAAAAATTGAGTAGTAGCTAGAGTCATTAAGGAGAGAAGAAAAAATAAAAATAAAAACGAGAAATCTAAGGGACAACACCAAAACCAAACAGCATTAAAGAGCAACGCGAAAATGAACAATTAGAGGCAGTGTAGCCACCAAAATAATACATATATAAGGTTTTCATTAGGTTTGTTCAATAGCCTTGAACAAACTTAATGGGAAAACGCGCTCGTGCGCCTCGCCATCTTCAAGCGTCTCACAGTACTGATACAAAACAAAAATAGATTCATTTCTTTCAAATTAAATGAATGCCATTATTTGTTTGGTGACTAATAGTAAATTCCAATAGTTGTGAGTCCGTACCATTACTGGTAGAAAAGCTGGACACTTTAATTAGCAGGAAGCAAGAGTTGCGCGTTAGATACCAGCTTTACCCCTCACCCAAAAAGTTGCATTTATGAAAACTTCTTGACGCGCATTGGATTAATCACCTCTCTTTCAAATCCCTTTTTTCTTCTTTTTCATTCGTAAATTGAATTATGAAAAAAATCAGAAAATTGATTATGATTAATTGACAACATTTTTTAGGTGCTGAGAAGTGCATATTTATCTTCCTTACTCTGAAGAGGAAAAGAATTTCCACATAAATTGATGTAATGTTGTGAGATTTATGAAGCAAACTATAGACTTCAATGAGACTCGGGACAGCTGAAGAGTGTGATTAGCATTCATAAATGGGGCAGAAATTTTGTGACAAATTATAAAATCTACCTTCTCTTGGTTTCTATACCTTTCCTGTCAATGTTTTACCATTACACGGAGAACGCTGAGAGCGCCATGGAAACCATTTCCCTTGTTCACGAAACCGGAAAGCTGTCAAAAAGAGTACTAGTGTTCGATTTTCAGGGCACCATGTTGAGATCCGCTTCACTGTTTCCTTACTTCGCGCTCGTAGCTTTTGAAGCGGGCGGTTTATTAAGATATCTCCTTTTATTACTTTCTTACCCTCTGGTGTGGCTGGTTGGAGAAGAAAGCCAGGTGGGACTGAACATAATGGTTTTCTTGACCTTCTTTGGGATTAAAAAGGACACATTCAGGATTGGATCCTCTGTTCTTCCGAAGTTCTTCTTACAAGATGTTGGGCGTCCAGGTTTTGAAGCTGTTCAGAGTTTTGAGAGAAAGGTGGCGACAAGTAAAATGCCAAGAGTTATGGTTGAATGCGTTCTGAAGGAGTATTTAGGAGTCGATGCTGTAGTAGCGAGAGAGATAAAGTCATTCCATGGGTACTATTTGGGACTGCTTCACGAGGAGAAAAAACATAACAAATCCCTCCTAGATTCCAGCAACATTGTTGGCATAGGTAGACAAACCATGAACGCCGACCAGGAGGTAAGGGTAATATACTTTTTCAGACGGACATTTATCAGCTCCCTCACTCCCTGTTATATGTATATATATCCATGACCCTCTCTTCTCTTTGGTTCTTGATGACAAGCATTAGATATTACGTGCAGGAGGTCTACTTGGCGAGTGATGCTGAGAAAACAACTTGGGAAGTCCTTCCAAGGGAGAGATACCCCAAGCCAGTGATCTTCCACGATGGAAGATTAGCCCTCAGGCCAACCCCTCTGTCTTCTTTAGCTTTGTTCATGTGGTTACCACTCGGGCTGGTTCTCTGCATGCTCAGATTCACGGTTGGCATATCACTGCCGTTCAACGTGTCAGGTCCAATATTGTCATTTTTAGGCGCAAGGACCACATTATCGAAATCCCACTACCCTCAATATCTGAACAAAGAAATAGAGCAAAGGGGCACGCTGTACGTGTGCAACCACAGAACTTTACTCGACCCACTTTATATTTCGTATGTTATAAACAAGCCGCTCTCTGCTGTCACATACAGCTTGAGTAGATTCAACGAGCTCGTTTCCCCAATCAGGACAATCCGATTAACCAGAGACAGAGAGAAGGACAGCGAGACAATGGGGAAGATGTTGAGCTCTGGAAGCCTTGTGGTGTGTCCGGAGGGAACCACTTGCAGGGAACCTTATTTGCTACGATTCAGTCCGTTGTTTGCGGAGCTGACCGATGATATTGTCCCTGTTGCTGTGGATGTGCAGGTTAACATGTTCTACGGGACAACAGCTTCGGGGAATAAAGCTCTGGACCCTTTTTACTACTTTCTGAACCCAAAGCCTAACTATTGTGTTAAGATTTTGGCGAGATTGCAGCCATGTAATACGTGTAAGGCAGGTGGGAAATCCAGGATTGAAGTTGCCAATTACGTGCAAAGTCAGATCGGCAAGGCTTTAGGATTTGCATGCACCAGCTTCACTAGGAAAGACAAGTATATGACTCTTGTGGGACATGACGGCGTCTGCAAGCGCCCTTCAGGGGAGCCAGGTCACTAGACAAGGTCAGCCTCGCCCCCCCCCCCAAACACCCCTCTGGAAATTAAAAATTGACTCCAAGGGCAGGAAACAAAAATGTCATTGTTAAATAACATTTCAATGGATCAATTAACTTCTAGCCTATTTTATTCATCTTTAAACAGACCAAATTTGAATTAAGAAGTAGAGTATAATCTTAAAATAAAGAGTGTTAAATTAATTGTAATTAAATCAAATCGAAGTTAAATATGATCTGTTGGAGCATCCCTTTTTATTTTTTACTCACTTGATGCGAATGCAGGGAAGAATTTCAAAAGTCCAATGGAGTCCGGGCACGGGTTGCTTTTGCTTCATTCGTCTATATACGCCAACTTCAGCATGATATAATTAGTGAATTAGAAATGAAGACCGTGTTATGTGGCTATACCTATAGCTTGTAATGCCAACAGGGGCAACAAGACAATGGAAATTGAAACAAGTGGCCTTTCAGGTTTACACTAGGATGGTCTTTCAACTGCTTTCCTTTTTATTTTTTAAACCTAAATTAAATTGAACTTTTATGCACTGTTATTGTTTTAGCACTAGATGGGGTTATTTAAAGTTACTTTTGATTACACTTGAAAAAGCAAGGAAAATTGTAAAAATGTCAAGTTATCTTTAATTTTTTAGTACTAATATTTTCACATGATAGATTACCAATTGAATATAAAATAAAAAAAATGAGTATTAAAAAAATAAAAAACTAAATGCTAACATTTTGAAATAAGTATTGACAAAATTAAAGAGAAATTTGATGTTTACGTCAGTAATGCCGGCATCAACAACGGTAGTTTTGCCATAGCAAAGCGGGGCATTTTTATCCACTAAAAATATATGCTATTTTCCACACAAAATCTTGGTCCAACTTTAAAACTTCTAAAATTTACCATTAGTAAGTGTAATTAAAAGTCCCAAAGTTTCCAAATGTCATTTTTTAGTATAGAAAACAACTGGTGGATTGTCTAAAATGATAAATACAACTACATTAGATGCGATTATAAAACACTAGTTTTTAACGTCGGTTGCAAAAGCAGCTGGAGCGCTTAATGGCATTGGCAGCCAGGGTAGATTTGAAAAACCATGAATTGCATTATTTAATTAATATCTACACCGACAACAGATTGTAGATACACAGGAGAGAGTAGAAATAAGTAATGAAGGCACGCGGGAAAAAAAAAAAAATGGAGCATATGGCATTACGTTTGCATAGATGGATGAATCGGTACGAACCTATTATGTTGTATTGAGTATCGACGAAGTTGAGAGCCCACATTACTGTCCTACCTAGCAGTTCAAACCCCAGTCGTAAGTCTGATAAGCGATCTTCAACTCAGAAGTGGCAAGCAGGTCCATTAACGCTGTGGAGTCAGCTGGATTCATGTAACTTAAGATGTCGCTTCCACCTCCCAACACAATCACCTGTTTCGTTTCATAACAACATTGGAAAGATAACGAGAATAGTGAATGGATGTGGGGTAAAGTTTTTTCATACATTGTATAGAAGTCCATAGATCATGAATATTCACCAAACACATGTGCATTTGAAATTGTCCATGATCCTTTATCCCCTACAATTTTATCAAGAAATATTGGCACTCGTCTTACCACAAACGGAAATAATGCATTTGAATTTTGAATTAATTTTTTATACATAGCAAACTTAAAGGACAATTTTTTCTAACCCGCTCACATTACATGAAGAAAATTCCCCCCCGGAGGGGGGTTTCTGATTTTAAAATAATAAACAAAATCAAGATCATATACAATCGAGTCAAAATAATCATGATTATCTGACTTTAATTTACAGCCAAAAATTTGAATACAAAAAATCTAACTTAGAAATCCCAAATAAAACAGCGGTAAAAACTCGTAGAGCAAGATTAGCATTCTTATTACTATCTCAAATCTAATCTCCTTACAACGTAATTTGTCCCCTAAACGTTTTCAAGACTAGCACAAACTCTGTTACTTTTACTTCCTAAGCTTTGCCACCACACACTACACTGATATAGCTACACTGAATTATACTTGCCTTAAGTCTGGTGCGTCTGCAGGAGAATTTTTTTTTTAAGTTATACGGAATTCAGGAAAATAAATTGACTATCGAACAAAACTGGAACTTTCAGTAATTACTCTAATTATTATTAGCATTATTTTATTTTTAACACTCACAATGTAATGACATCTCACCAACCCCCTAATGACTTGCACAGGCATATAGCTATTACTTCCACATACGCTCTACCCCCTCGCGCTACGTGGCCACGCTCAATCTCGTTTACCCGGTCATCCACAGTCATATACACGCGGTGGCTTGAACCTTGAAGCCTTTACAGCTAGATTAGACAAAAGGTGGGCAATTCTCATGCTTCACGGTTTTTTAGCTTGGTCACGGCCTCTTCTAATAAAGTGTTCATGTCCCTCCCGGATTTTTCTGGTTGTTTTCATACATTTGTTTTAATCATTTTGCCTTCAGATTTTCAATCCAATTGCAGCAGCTTCATCTCCCTATATTGCTCCTTCTAAAACTTGCTAGAACCTCCGGCTTGATTTAGTGCAAATACATTTATGGAGATGCGTCAAGAGGAGTTGGCTCCTAACAGTGGTCGAGTTACAAAAATGAAATTAAATATGACTATCTAGAGAGAAGCCGTGGGCATGAATCAGGTTATCTGTTCCCAAATCCCAACCTTATATAATATATACACTACGGGGATTTCTTATTCATATTTTAACGTGTTTTAGCCTAGGAAATGTGTATTTTGACTAATGTTTTTGACATTTTCCCTCAATTTTTTTGGGTGTGAAACTGGAACAAAGGATATGTTCATAATATCTTTAAAATTTCAATTTAATTGCAACAAAGAACAGCAAAATCCAACTTGTCTACTCGGTTATGAAAATTCTGGTATCATGTAAATCTACTTGCCGATATCTCCAAGATATTACTTAAAACATTTCAGCAGTTTGAATATGTTTCAGCAAAGAAAGTATCTAATTAGTTATGGGGTGTGTGTTTTAAAGTCCTACTCCCTACTAAATACCACGTCAAGTCAACAATCATATTTAGAATCTGCATATAGAGGGGCTCACTACTTAAGGATTTTACTAGCGTATTGTCACCATTTATGATTTTTTATGAGGTTAAAGAGCTTTGAAATATTTCAAAACCCTCCAAAAGGCTCCCGGATAACTTTAGGAGTGCTAGAGAGTGTAAAAACATTTTAAAAAATCTACACAATTTTAGCCTCAATATTTTAATATTGACTGCATATAAATATCTAGATATTTTCATATAAATATCTAGATATTTGTTGTAAATATCTAGAAGAAGATTTTAAAGAATCAATTGTAACTGTTTGATCAATTTAATCTCTATTGTCCATTAAGAAGGTGGAAATTTTTTAAATCTAAAGGAGAGGTTTATAAATATCTCACCCTTTCTTATTTGTAACCAATCTTGAGTTTTTAAAGCAATATTACTCTCATATTTTCCAAACTTTCTCAAGTAACCTTTGCCCTCAAGCTTTTCATTCCTCAATTTAGCCAAACATCCTCCTTTTTTATGAATTAGGCTTATTTGACAACTTTCAATAAAGATTGTCTAAACGCCACATGAGTTGAAAGACTAACCCGTGATAATATGCAACCTTGGTATTCAGTTCAATCGTTAGGCCTCCACTTCTTATGAATTTGCGGCCCGCATCCGTCAATTCTTCGTCTATGTCTCCAGGGGAATAACATCGCAGCCCAGGGCCAGCTCGGGTACCACAGACTAAAGCGAAATGAACAAGAGGCTCGGGATAAGGGAGAGCCGCCTGAAACACATTAAAAAGAAGAGTAAGAACAGAGCGTCAATTCAATGGGCTTGCTAATCGACGGACATTGCGGTAGGAAGATATGGGCAAAATAAAGCCCTTCGTTGACATAGAAATGACCTAATAGTCTAGATAACGACGCCAATGATACACTCACGAAAACCTTGATTGAGCCAGTACCATGAGTTAGTTTAAAGAAACATCTCTTTCGAGATCGATAGCATTCAGAATGTGAGCAGGAGCGTAACTTACCCTAAAACGTTTATCTTTTGCACTAAATGGCTTCATAAGGTTATATGGCGGTCGCTGGTTTCCTCTCAAAATGCCGTTTTGAATAGATGAAAGTGAGTAGGTACACGCACCTATGACATACTTGAAATCATCAAACATTTTCCTTCTTTCAAGTGCTCCGGCTGGATGACCCCATACTAAGATTGCATGGATAGCCATCATATTATAAAGATTAATAAAAAAAAGCAAGCTTCTCTTCTCTAGACATCTCCCATATTTCCACTCTTTGGAGCTCCTCGACTATTCTCAGATACCTAAAGTGATAATTGTAGTCATAATAAATAAATAAGAAAAAAATCACAGCAATAGTCTGTTGCGTGGCACGGCCAAAAAAAGGTTATGAAAACCTTGCAAATTCCTCACTTCCATGGAGACTTCTGTAATCAATATGGCGTCCATCTTTAGAAGCATAAGCTTCAAACATTGCGTGGGATAGAAACTTCAGCCTTGATGCAATTTCTGCTATAGGCTTGGGCTTCACCGTGATTATGCCCCTCTGAATGTTGTGACACTGAGACGCCACAATTGGATCCCCGTCTAAAAATCGATACAAGTGATTACCCTCCTCAAATAGATTTTGCTTGCAAGCTTTCGTGCAAATTGAACAGCCTATGCAACCGGACAAGAATTAGAATAGATAGCAAACGTGTAATGAAGCTATTAATGGTATGAATCAATTCAATTAAACTATTCAGTCGATGATTTGATATGTAATGGAATGTGGAAACTTTGAAGATTCGACTAATATGCTTAACGGCGTTTAGCAAGGCCCGCATTATCATATCCCCTTATTATAGAAATGTCCAACGCCCGAACCAAATGGTGTGCTCAAATTTATGTGAACCTGACTATAAACAGAGCATGCACATATCTGACAGATCAGACATGTCAGTTAATTTCCCGCTTCAGCGATAAGAATTAGTCTAACAGACAATTTTTTTTTTTTGAGAAGTCATAAAACAATCTGCATCCTTCTTAGTTAGTATTATCGGATGTCCCCAAAGGAACATTCAGGCATTAGTTAGTAGCTGAAAAAGAATTCAATATAAAATAATTGAACCAGCACGTGCAATGAAAATAATCACCACTGTAGAGACTCACATAAAACAAAAACAAGTAGGTCCATGACATCAAATTGTACATTAGACACCCTTCATATAACAAGAACCCCCCTTTGGAAACTAATTGAGAAATGGATGAAGAGAAAAACAATACAGAAAATAAGCCATTATTCAATTATTGAAATTACAAATCTTAAATAGAACAGAAAGCCGATGCTTGATAATAAAAATATTAAATGGAATTGTCATCCAATAGCTTTGATCTTAAAGCTTGGATTAAATGAAACAATGTCGTTATGCATTCCACATGATTTACAAGACGTCAAGAACTCAACGATTCTCAAGAATAAATTCCATATCCACAATCATTAACAAAGTTGCATATTTCGAGACATGCATTAGGCCATAATTTTTATCATTGGAAACTATTGTTTTTGACTGCCAATTTATTCAACAAATAATTATGATTCAGGATGGGTAGTGTATTAATATTAGATACATGGTTGAGAATTAAGATCAGACTTGCCCCTCGTCTTTCCAAATATTGATCTTTTGATAAAAAGTCCACAGCTTCCGACCCAAGAAAACAGTTAGTGAGCCTGCGTATTCTCCAAAATTGGTCCTTAACAACAATAGATTCTCTCATTTTTCGGGCAATTAAAGCCATCTCATCTGGACCTCGACTGCTGGATACATCATCCTCTCCAAAACCCGGTGGTAATGGCGCTTCAAATGATGGTGCTTCAGTAATGATAAACTCAATCTTCTCATTGAGCTTGCCTGACTCACCCAAGGCCTTTAGCTCACTCAAGCCTCCAATAAGTACTTCACTGAAAAACACCTTTGGAACAGAAGCATTACCAAAAATCTTCTCCAGCTCCAGCTTTCTAGTAGGGTACACATCAATGTTGATTTCAACATATCTGAGCCTTTTCATGTACAAAAATAGCCCAACCTCTTTGGACTCCGCGCAACCTAATCTCGTGCACAATATAACCCTTCCCTTCATGGCTATGGGTTGTGGAGGCCCTTCAGTTTTGTTCTCCACACTAACATCAGAAGATATCTTAGGAGAATTTATGGGATTCAAAGCATGTCTCTCTGCTGCTTTCTCCAAAACCATTTTTGATTTACTGTCTTTTGGTGATTTTGAAACCCCCTTACCCTCATCACCAGAAATGCTCATAGAACCTTTGTCTTTTTTACCTGAAAGGTAACCCAGAAGAGTGGAGACCGCTATCAGACTCTTCTGACCTACACCGTGATTCCCTCGATCAGCTTCCAAAGGACAACTACATTTGCTACTCCTAGCCTCCATTTCAGTATCCTTTCTTCCATCAAATACAACCTCCAAACTTCTATCCCCACTTAGGAAGTCATCTTCCTTTTGCTTCATTTTTGTTGTTTCTAGGTTTCTAGTATCTGCTATCTCTCTAGTCAAGTCATTTTGTAACGACCTTTTATCCACATTTTCTTGTTGGATATCAGACTTCGCTACATTACCATCAACCTTGTAACTAGAGTAATCTTGTCTAACAATGTTGACTAATTCGTTGAGTTTCAGTTTTCAGGAAAGCACTCTCAGACACCTTGCAACATGAGTCATCTATAACAGTTCTGGTTTCTAAACTTTCTAAACTTTCTTCTTGAGATGTACATTGCAAATCCTTAACCTCATCAATTCTCTGAGCAACTTCAGACTTTCCAACCACATTGTCTGCCATTCCTTCAGAAGTTTGAAACTTCAAGTCTGCTATCTCACTTGTCTGAAAAGACATATCATCCTGTCTGTTGTCCAACTCAGGAGGACCATCACAGACAATTATTTGAGTTTTTACCTCATCCAATGGTTTGCCTAAATCTTCATTTTGAATTTTTAAATCATCTGCTTGCTGTTGTTCAACAGCTTGAGATTTTGGTCCATGTGTTTCCCCTGCTTTTTGTTCCATGGGGTGAACAAGAAGAGTTTGACGTCAGGAAGACAAACCTCAGACCTTTCACATGCTATTCTCTCACTAGTAATCTGGAAAATTGAAATAAATAAATGTCTTCCTGTTGATACTAATCATCAGAGCATCCAAACATCATCAAAATCATTCTCTTGACCAATGACAAATGGATCTGCTTTTAATGACATTTAGAGCAACTTTGAATGAGTATGCTGAGTACGAAAGCTTCTATGCAGAAAAAGACGTTCCAAATGTTATAAATGCTAACAAGCATAGCCTACAAGAAATGACACCCCAATTACGTTCCTTACACTTCCATGATCTGTCTTGTTTGTAAATTTGTAAATTAGCCACGAAAGAACAGGAATTGAGAAAGAAAAAGGCTTAAATAACCCTTCCACGTGTATTTAAAGGAGCGTCAAGGAACAGAAGTTCATACACCATCAGAGCGTTCAAGTAAGCACAGTAAGAACCAAAAGCACACGCTTACTTTTCTGAAGTGTGTACACCTCGTAAGTTGGCAGAATATGTTCAAACGGCCAGTACTTTGTACAGAAGCTGTCTGACAGGACTCGATGTAACTTTACAAGCACGGGAGATATACAGCAGTACAAATTAAAGGCTGTAAGATTTCCTTGGTCCATTTGGTCGGGTTTCTCAGAAAGAGACTCTAAGCTGCAGAATTGAAAGACGGATGGAAAAGAATGAAAGCCGAATTCATCTGCCAAATGCCCCGTAGAGTGTAGAGCGTAATTGTAGACGTCAATGGTACAGAGAGAAAGGAAGTATAAAGCAAGATTTAGGAGAGCAGGAAAAGAAACAAACAATATGAAAATGAGAAGAACTTACGGATGTGACGTTACTTGGCGCTAAATTGAACAGCAAAGTGCAAAGAGAACTTGATCAGGGGAGGAATGGGGGAGAAGGTGAAAGGAATTACGGGAACGGGGTGTAATTGGTTGGAAGTCGTTGAGTTCGTAACTGAAAAAGGAGGGATTTGTCAAGAGGTTCTTGTAACGAAGTTGAAACGCCAGCACGGCATGCATTGAATTGAGGACGTGGGAGCCGGGGCTTAATTTTTGTACGTATACCGTACACTACACTACAGCATGTTGGATTTGGATTTAGGTTTGGGCCCTTATGCTTGATAGCTAAAGCGTATATGCGGTCTTCTAGCCCAGCCTCAGTATTATCTTTTTTAATGTCTTTTATTTTATTTTATTTTTTACGGGGATCTGGAAGGTGACTTTGAAAAAGGCGTAGACCCACATCATTCGGTTCAAAAAATATCGACGTAAGTTTACTTAAAAATAAAACGAATGTTCAAGGGACTTGAACCGGACATGAATCGAACACGCAGCGTTCTGATCTGGAGTCAGACGCGCCACCATTGCGCCTCAGTTCTGCCTGCACAAGTAAGGAATATTATAACAAATAAAGTAAAAAAAGAAAAAAGCGCCTTTGCCGCCAAAACCAACGACTTCTTGTAACTAGTCTCCGTATCTAACTAAACAAATCCAACTGCCGAAGAGGCCCCCTTCCGAGTGCTGACAGCTGGACTGTATTTGTAACTGCAAAGGCAGCGACTTGTTGCTTATAGAGTACGCACTTCAATCTCTCTTTCTTCACTCAAGTATACGATATTGCATTTTCCTGAAAAATAAATGACAGAAAGTTCCAAGGCACGGGAGCACGAATTAAGTGATGTCAAGCTCTCGCTGTGCAAATCACATTTTCCTGGAAAATCATCGGCGGACAGTTTTAGGATGGAACATGAATTAATTGATGTCAAGCCCACACTCCCCAAATTGCCTGATGAAATAACCGATGATCGCCAAGAATGGAGGATTCCCTTTTTCAAATCTGGCTCTCGGCGCAGAGGCGACACTTGGATGGTTTCAGTCTTCGTAATCTTGCACGCTGGGGTTTTCATAGCCACCATGCTCGTCAATGACTGCTGGACTAACTCTCACGGTGATTGCATTCTCAAAGACCTCGGAAGATTATCGTTTCAGCCTCTTTCTGAGAATCCCTTGCTTGGTCCTTCCGAGTCCAAGTGAGTCTTTACGATCCTTTCAAGCAGTCTTTGAGTTTATTTAGTATGTTTAATTTGCGTGTACTTTCTTGATTTTGCCTTTTGCTGATTGAGCAAAATCGTCTCATCAGTTTTTAAGTTCCCTGAAAGATTCTCTCTAATTTGTAGTTTTATTTTCTTTCCTTTTCTTTGTTCTATTTTTTTTAGCATTATTACGTGCAAGAGATCAAATTGCAGTTTAAATTTTTTTTATTTTCATTCCAGAAATCATTCGTTAGAATCTGGATTTGACACCACCACTTTGGTGAAGTACCGGGTACAGCTTGGCACGTAGTAAAAGAGTTGTTGCAACAATGATAAAGCAACAATTTCCTTATTCTCTAATTATTTTGCGCAACATAAACAATAAGACAGACGTTCAATAATCTGATCAACTGTATATTGCAACTTGTAAAGTCTATCATTTGCTTTTAATAAAAGGGTAGTAGTGTCTATTTCACCAAGCAGATATGCAGTTTTTAAAGGGGAGCACACTAGTACACTTCTTGCAGCAAGTTTCCTCTGCCCAAATTATTTGTTGGTACCAAGGGAGATTAAGGCAGACAAGTGTTGTTGTGAGGAACCTTATTCAAACTGCAGTGACTTACTGGTGTATTGCATTAGTGAGCTTGTTCGTTAGTTCTCCTTGTACGTACACTTGTCTCTCTCTCTTTTTTTTTTTCATCAAAGACGTACACTTGTCTCTTTGAAGCTTCAAAGAATCGATAGATATATATAAAGATGATCCCAGCGAAGCTAATCTTTTTCTCTTTGAAGTAGCTTTGGTAGTGTTCTTTTCCAGGGGACATAGTTTGTTATTTGAGTGCAAGATAAATTTTTCTTCATTAAAAATGTCTATGCTAGTTTTAACCAAAGCTAATGCCAGTGCAGGTTAGATGAAATGGGAGCCCTTCGACGAACCTTCTTGACAGAATATCGACAAACTTGGCGTCTTTTCACATTTCCAGTCTTGCATGCTGGAGCCATCCACCTTGTCATCAATATCTGCAGTATGATTCTTGTGGGAATTCACCTAGAGCAGGAGTTTGGACCACGTAAAATCTGCTGTTTCTTATAGTGTTTAATTCTGATTAAACTCACACAAGTAGGAATTTTTCGATTCAATTGCAATGCTAAATTTGTCATTGACCTTTTATGCGCAGTGAGGATTGGGATAATCTATATACTGTCTTCATTCGTGGGTTCCTTGGTGGCTTCTCTTTTTATCCAAAACATTCCAGCTGTTGGTGCCTCCGGTGCTTTGTATGGATTATTAGGATCCATGCTTTCAACGCTTATTTGGAACTGGAAATATTTCACCAATAAGGTTTTTGTACTCCCCAGTTCGTTGTTTCTGCTCATTGGCCTGCAAAGGTTGAGAATTAATAATATTTTCTTTTTGGATTCAGATTGCAGTTAGTGCACTGTTAGTCTGTGTGTTTGTGTTCAATTTCGCCCTCGGCTTGCTGCCTTACGTAGACAACTTTTCAAGCACAGGGGGTTTTATATCTGGGTTTCTTCTTGGATCTGCACTTTTAGTCAGCCCTCAGCTAGCTCCAAATAAAGGAGGTCTCATTGATTATGGTCTCAAAAGTTACACTAAGCTAAAACTGAAGCAAAATCTGGATAGACCAATAATGAGAATTGTTTCTCTCGTTCTCCTTAGCCTAATGTATGCCGTTATTTTCTCTTGTTGTATTTCTATTTAGTTTGCATGGCTCTGAACCTTCTGTCACCAGTCATTTTCTCATCATAGATCGTGTCTTAATAAACTTCATCTGTCTGCAGAGTTGCAGGTTGTGTTGTAGCAATTCATTTTGGTATAAACATCAGTGACTATTGCGAGGGGTGCCGATATTTTGACTGTGTTCCTTCTAGGTGGCATTGCCAAAACATAGAAACTTCTTGCGAGGTCTGCGGATTTTACACTAACATTCACCAAACAAAAACAATATCAGATGCATTTCATTGAGATTAATAAAAAGTGTCAATTCCAGAAGCTCGATGCCTCATGCTAACGCTAGTTTATATTCTCCAATTGCAAATGCAGACTATGATGAACGATGCACAGTTGACATTGACTTGCATGAGGAATGGCAACTTCAGGATATTTCCTTATACCAATATTTCTAGGGCAAGAAAGAATGATCTGTGCACTCTGATATGCTTATAAGGCTATTTGTACCATATGATACTCTTTGGTCCCATATATACCGTACCGGTAATAGGTGGACAGTTGACGGCATCAGTTGAGCCCCGAGGGAACTTGCACTAGTTTGATGTAACAATTTGCTGCACCTGTCTTCTTGAACACGAATACCACATGAACATGAAGTCTTTTCATGCTTATTGTAAGTTGAAGTTGGAAGAAATAAACTCGCTTCATTTCTTTCTAATCGGGAATCCTAATGTCATTCAGATCATTGATTGCAGTAATGAAATTCCGATTCTGTCAGGTAACTAACTATGACAGGGACAAAAAACGGCCTGTATGGCTGCATCCTCCACCTAATTAGTTTGCAACAAGAAAAGGATGCCCTTGCTTTCCTCGACGTCTCTTCCATGATTTAATAAGTTTCAAAATATTTATGCCTTTATTATATATTGACCTCCAACCGACATACATTTAATTCTTGGTTTAATTGAAAGCAAAACTATTCATTTGGAACCCCTTATGGATCGGAGCACCAGCAGCTGTGAAGAGAAGCCGCTTTTCGTGTGGAAATATTGAGCGAGCTGGAGTGGAGTCCGCGGCCTTTACAGTTTGAGGCAGGGTGCTGCAAATGAGTACCCACCAAAGTCCAAAACTTTACAATCCATAACGTGGGCCTATCTCCCACCCCCAAATCATTTGTACTGCCTTCACAGCTTCTGCGCATAAAGTTCCAAAGCATCCTTTGCAAATTCTAAGATCCATTATATAACTACAGAGTGGCGTCCCATTTTGTTAATCCTACTCATGGCCAAACCAGCTGCCCCGGGAAACAAAAAACAAAATAAATTAAAGCAATATTCTTTTCTAATTTTTTTTTAATTGTATATAGAGAAATAGGAGAAGGGGCTCCACTCTTGATTGATTTCGGCCAAAGCCAATCAAGTCTTTAATTGGTCCTTTGCACTGTCGGCTGAGAAAAATACACACTGGACCAGCGAACCTCCGGCCGAAAGGCATTAATAATAGCCCCTCAAATACTTTAACAGTGCATCCTATGGTGGTATCAGTCTCTGCCCACTTCCATCCTCCACTTTCTCAATGTACTGAGAGTGGACTTGATGAAATCCCCTCTCTAAACAATTTCAATGGTTCTAAATTCCCTGACCCATGATTTGATGCCATCGGGATCGCCCTTTCTTATTCTTGTCCTCATCCGTAAAAAGGAAAAGCCCAGAAGTTCCGCGTAAAAGCAACATACAACAAATTTAGCAAAATTGTCAATCAAGCTTAATCTCATGGTGTATTTAGCATATAACAAAATAAATAAGCGAGTGGCGGCCGCTTGTTCGGGAGCATGTGGCATCTCGTGAGTGGCATGCTATGTAAGGTAAGGGGTTGGGAATTGCAACAGTTTACAAGTTGAAGGAGAATTCAGATATCAAAACCACAATAATCATGATGAAAAAAGGGAGTTACAACACAGCTCACTTGGCATATAATAAAAAGCCCCCATAAGATGCCCCAGTTCATAAAAGCCTACCCCCACCAGGCACCGTCCCCTTCCTCACGTTGCTATAAATGCTATGCTTAATGCTTTTAAGCTTTTCTCCCAAAACTCTTATAATTATATGACCCTCCCCTTTTAAGGCAGGAGATAGGGACTAAAAGGCAGCATTAGTGGGAGGGAATCCTCAAGTGCGAAAGCATTATTGCCCTCTCACCATCAAGGCTTGCCGGTCAAATAGGACCATCGTCTAAAGACTCAAACCTACGGAATACACTAATAAATTCGATCATTGGGTCCTTTCTTCTCATCATAATACTGATGTGCTACTTGCTTCCTCTCATGCTCACACGCGTTCTCGAGCACAGAGGCAAACCCAGTCCCACGTAGGCCCCTTATTTACATGTGTTTACAAATTTCCTACTGGAATTGACACGGTA
Organism: Prosopis cineraria; assembly: GCF_029017545.1. NCBI lineage: Eukaryota > Viridiplantae > Streptophyta > Magnoliopsida > Fabales > Fabaceae > Prosopis > Prosopis cineraria. The sequence goes on along the minus strand of NW_026555774.1, from coordinate 5,700 downwards.
ATGCTGGCCAACCATTGCTTTTGCCGACTTACGTTTACGTACTTAGGAAACCCATCCCATTTAATACATCACTGTGGGGTATGCTCCTGTCTGCACGCCCACACTCGCTCTTTATTCCCATTACCCTCAAGTATTTTTGGAATTAATCCATCCATGTGTCTTTTCATTCTTTCCCGGCAAAATATTATAATGTATTCAATATAACATCTCTTCTTGTCTTTTCGCATTCTTCGCTACTGTATAAATCACCTTTAGTGGCTTTCTTAGTTTATGTTATCAGTTGGTTCTCCAATTCATTATTCGTCAACATAATTTTTTAAGAGCTGGAGGTAAATAATCAAATAAATGCACAACTTGACTGTCTGCGGAATATTTATTATGGTTTATGAATTAAATTACTTATTGAATGAAATAGGAAGTAAAACTTTTTAGTATGTAATTAGTAAGATTGATTATTAGGTGGCGCTAGTGAAAAAAAATATTTTGCTTTAGAAGGGTTGAGAATACAATTGTTGTCTAGTTGTTTAGTTTTAAGGTATGTTCGGGAGTATATAATGGAATGAAAGAGAATGATTATTAATAGAGTAAAATATGGTGAAATGAAATGCAATGAAATATTTTATTGTTTGGGAGTTTCATTAGAAAAATAAACGATCTTATGTAATCATTATTTAAAAATAATTATAAAGTTAATATATTTGAATTAGATATAATTATATTCTTCAATTTTAAGGTAACGGTAGGGAGAAAGAGTGAGAGGAGATAAGAAAGATAAGGATAATTTTATAAAAATATTATTTATATTATATTATTCTATCCTTGACCTTCTAAATTAGGGAGTCGAGGAAAATGGGTTGATGATGGGTAGAGATAATTTAAAATATCATCCCAAACCATTATACTCTTTTTTAAAAATTTCTCCCAAACAATGATATAAAGCTGCTAACTATCTCATTCTATTCTATTTCATCTTAAAAAAAAAACTTCCAAACATTACCTTAGAGTTAAAGGGTACAAATTTCCTAAAAAGATTTCAACACATGGTATCTTAATTTTTTTTTTGAAACATGTCATCATGAATTTTTTAAAAAAAATGCAATTTTATCCCATCATTAACCAGACTAACTGTTTGACATGATCTTTTTTTCTTTAATTGTTCACTTTGACCGTTAACATTGACGAGAAATTTTTGTTTTTTTTAATTGTTCATATGCCGCAGAAAGTTCATGGGGAGTGGCGTGGAATTTAGCAAAAAAAAGTGGCCAATCGAAGGTGGGAAGAAAGTGGGAAGGTGTCGAGAAATGGAAAGATGCGTTAGAAATGGAAAGGGATGGAGTGGGAGGCGTCGAATCTTTGGCATGGCAGAGGGGAGAGTGGAATTGGAGGTGAAATACTGGAATTGCAAGGATCTTCGTTGCCCTGTCTCATTACTCCCAAAGTTGCTGTCAAGCGTCTCGTAGGTTTCGGATTATCATCATCTATTATGCTCTCTGTGTGAACTGCGTGTTTGGCTGAATATTTTTTTGCCAACGATTGGCTGAATAATTAGTTTTTGGATCACAAAGTAATTTCAAGGTTTTTGTTGCAAATTTTGGGCTCGATTCCATATTACTGTTGCTTATCAATAATTAGATGATGTTAGGAGGCGTGAAGTTTCGAGATTAAGTTGTTCTGCATCACTTTGCAAGTAGTGATGAAGTAGTGACACTATAAATAACTATTACCTGTTGGTGTTATGGAGGTAATCAAAAATTGCTTAAGTCATGCTAAAAAATATTCTTCTTAAAAATCATTTTGATACATTTGTATGGTGGGCCGGCAGTTCCTCAGGATTAAATAAACACGTCCTGCAAAAGGTAAGGGCATAGAACAACAAACATTAGCAAACTTAAATGAAGAAGAAGAACATCAGAGGAGGAAAGAAAGCCTCGAAAGCTCAAGAGACAAGCACACTATTCTGTCTGCATCCATAACTATATATAGGTTGAAGGCAAAGGCATGAATGTTTCAACTGTGATTGCCTTGAGTTGGCCTATTTTATACATGCAAACCCATTTTATTTCATTCCTTAATATTTATACACTAAGAGCACTATTCATTAAATAATGCAAGACTTATTTTAACACACATATATAATTACTACAACATTACCTCCTTCATCTCATCTCAGTGTGAATGAAAGTGATTTTCTGTGAAACACTTTAGATGGCTTAATATGAATTGTAGGTAAGCTGATTCATGGATATTGGAAGCACTGGATGCTTATTTCTTCTTCACTGGCTTGTAAACAAAATGTGGAAATATGGAGGCAGTACCGGGAGCGACAATGACCGAGAAGGAGAGAGCTCTGGTCAACAATTAAAAAAAAAAAAATTCTGTTCTGTTTGTTTAGTTAACGATATGATAAAATTGCACTTTTTTTTTTTTTAAGTTCTAAGATGACATTGTTTAAAAAAAAATTAAAATATCAAGCGTTCTTCACAAAGTATTTTGAAATATTTTCATCCTTTAACCCTTGGTTCTATGGGTGCCACTTGCCCCACGCGCTTCACTTTTGGCTTTGGCTCTAGATTTCTTTAGTCCTCCATGAGTAAGTTGTTCTTGTTTCTGACAGCTTGGTGGGACTGGGAACATCTTTCTCCTACAAATACAAATATGCCCTTTTTCCCTTTCGGTTTGAAGCCCTTTTATTAATTAATTCCCAAAAGGTAAAACTCATCAACTGTATTGATTCTTCTTAATTTATTTCCACGGGTAAATATCCAACATGTATACATTTTCCAGTCTCTTCTTTTTCTTTTAAATTTCTCATTTGGTTGGGGAAGGATGACCCTTCTCAATTTGAGTGAGTGATTAAAAATATTGATTACTGTGTTTGCATTCCCTACAAGTTATAACATTTGTTATTAAAACACCTGGCAATCTTTATTGTATTATAACAAAAGAATCAGACTGGAGGGGGGGTGCTTGTGTGTAGTCAGATCTTAATTTAGTAATTAGCGCTCTTTAGTATAAGATTATTCGCGTATCTAAAAATTATCTAATCAATTCCAGACTAAATGGGGAATCAGATTCCAAATCTTGGTCCTTGCTCTCCAATAGTCAAGAGAAAAGGCAATAATGCAGTACAAGTGACACTAAATTACAACACAGACAAATTATGGCTTAAAGTAGAGAATCATGCATGTGAAAAAAAGTTCCCAGCACTGAAACACTTGAGTTGTCTATGTTTGTATACTGTTCATCTTAATACATGTTTTCTCAGCGTAGTACTGATTATTATTATTTATTATTATTAATTAATTAATTAAAAATGAAAGCAGGAGAATAGAATCATAATGCTGAGTGTGATTTATATGTGCTGTGAAAGATGTCAAGCTCTTGTCATCAATCATCATTCATCATATGTTGTAGTTCTTGCCTCGACAATATTATTTTATGATAGCCTTTTGCTATAAAAGTGATCTTGAGTGGCGATTGAATTTCGCCGCCGCTAAAATGAAATTTATTTTTTGAAGCCCTATTCAATTGCCACCAGTAATTTTATGAGACTATAACTGAGGGCGAATCCATTAATTATGTTTTGTCTGATTAACCTAACGTTAAAAGAACGAAACGAATGCACGAAAAAATATGCAACACGTAGCTAAGGTAGCTTGCAATGCTAATTCATCGCAGAAATGCCCAAGGTGAAAAATTGAGCTTTTTATGGAAATCGTCTGACATCTCATCAGAATTAAAGAGCATGGAAAAAATAATTAAAGAATGTTAGTGGTCCCATATAATTAACACCATATTAATTGAGGATTAGTGGCCCGTTCTTCAAAATAATGTTGGCATGTTATTCAACATGCTGGCTTTAAACTTTGCTTATTGCGAGTGTTTTTTCAGAGCAGCAGTCATTGGGCTGCTGGTCTCTTGTTTTCATTTGAAACTTTTTACGTTTGTTTGTTATGTTTGTAATGCCTACCTTAATTATAGTGGCCAGTGTGCTTTTTTCTCTCTTGTTATTTGTTGTTCCAGTATGTTGTTTTTGTGCTGATCCATGGAATTTAGGTTTTATGTGTTTTTGTGTTTGTAATTTTTTTTTGGTGATTTAATAAAATTTGATCTTTTTAATTTTTTTTTTTGAGAATTAATACGAGGAGCAACTAGTCAAAGATTGGACTTACCAAATTTTCTTGGTAAATAATCATTCCCGTCCCGTATCATTTTGATCATTTCTTGGCCACTCTTGTACCTATCTCATAAAGAGCATCCGCAAAAGAATGAAATATTCTTGTACGCAGACTTAATTTCCAGGTGGAAAATCATGATGAGGATGCAATAATTAAAACAAATTATATCAAAGAGACGGTGATCGCATAAATCCATCCGTTCGATGGGTTTTACTTTGGGTCTACGAATGGGCCCACAGATATATAACTGCAATGCATGCGCAACTCGTACATAATAATAATATCATGTCACATATATATAGGCTCTTTAATTATTCTCAACCGTACACATATGGGATTGAAATTTGAAAGAAATTGCAAAAACGACCCATCACACGCTGTTTTGGTAAATTTCATTGAACCCCACATGGATCTTCATAGCTTTTGCTCAGCTGAATGAGGAATATGACACTCTTACTATACATAAGCAGGCAAGGGCTTGTGCGCCAGCAGATCCTAAATCCAGACTACCAATTCTGACTAGGCAGCGGTTGGATTCTCAGAAGCCATTTTGTTTGCTACTCAAGAATAGAAGGCATCTCGTTTACATTTTTGAGCTAGTTTGAAAGCGCCAGCCTTAATTAAATACGCCAACTTATTTAACTATATTAGTACTATAGTGCATTTATTTATTTGGGATAGTCGGCACACTCAGGTCTTGTGATCATTCCAAGCTCCATAATCATGCATGATATCCAATCAACAATACATTTTACTATATATCATATATGCTGTGTTTCAACCCATCTCACTTTAGTGGTTGGATGAATGAGAATCAATTTGACTAACCGGTCAGCTGGTTGAATCACAGCAACATTAAAAATAACAAAAAACTTCTATCTTTAACTAAAAACAATTCACTTTTTCCGTGGAGTGAAAAAAAAAATGCCATGTTGTTCTCTTAAATGCTTAGGAAATATCTTAAAATGCTAATGTGATTAAGTTGCCCGAGCTTTTCTCTTTTTTCTTTTTTTGGCCAGAACGAGAAAATCAATAAAACTCAAGTTGTTCCATGCATCGAGCTTTTGAATGAAGAAACTAAAAGAATAAAAGACGTCAGTCAAGAATGGAAGATGATTTGTCTGACGTGAAGATTGAGGAATGGCCATATCAATGCGATGGAGCAATCTTTTTAAAACCTATCCTTAATTCCAATCTTCACTTTCCGATGAAATCTTAAAAGACCAACATACTTCTGAAATGTCTCATTCTCCGAAAGCCCACGAGCACCCATCCATTCCACATTTAATTGATGTTTACTTTGCCCAATGCATACTTTAGATTGCTTGGTCCCCCCGCTTCCCCACTTCCTCAACTATTGAATAAATACTAATAAGTTGATAATCACTACTAATAAGAAAAGAAAGATAAAGAATCACACATATCGGGTATTTTAATTTCTCCAAAGAGAATAAAGGAACACAGCATTTCGTGGCCTTCAATTGGTGAATAAAACGATCAATCAATTAATACCCATTTGGTA